>NC_034016.1:11686583-11928499 GCF_000346465.2 Prunus persica
CAGAAGTTAGGATGATAGACTTCTGCCCCCAGATGATAGTTTGGAGGTTTGCCCCCACCATGAGGCAGATCTCTAGGCAGAGTAATGCTCAAGAACTTCTTTCTGAAATCTGTTCTGGCAGCCTCGTCTTCTGGTTCTTTCTCGAAAAGCCGAGATCCAGTCTGGAACCAAGGATAGGTCCTTCTGATCACCACTTGCCACTGAGCAGCCGACCTCTTGGTACAATGCCTGAAGAGCATCAAATACTCCTCAAGAGAGCGCTTGGGCACTTCTGCCGATATCAGGGGAAGGGCCAGAACTTGGTCTTCAGGCAGAACTATGTCTGGAAACCTTAACTCGGGGAAATATACCTGCAGCCAGATCTGGATCATCCAGAATGCGCCAGGAGCAGACAGGTTCAATGGATTTTCCAGAGTGGCAGTATGCAGATTCTTGAAAAGGTGGGCCAGAACTGTTGGTCCAAGCCCCACATCAGTGTGATTGTGAAGTGCTTCTGCCAGATGTCTGTATTCAAGCAGAACTGCCGAAGACCGATTGGGGAAGACAAATCGGTTCAGCCAATACAGAAGGAACAACATATGTTGCTGATCCTTGTCCTTCTCAGCGCTGAATCTCTTCAGAAAGTTGGAGAAGGAGCAGTTCTGATTGATCGTGGCTGGAGAGATAGTGAAGGGAGTGGCCACTTTCTCTTGGTTCTTTCGCCTGTGATAATCTCCAACAGCATCAACAGGTCTGCCATGGGGCCTAAACCCAAAAATCTGAGCCATATCCAGTAGAGTTGGAGCCATGGGACCCACACGGAAATCAAATGTGTTGCTGGCAGAATTCCAAAAACACAGGGCAGCAGCAAGCAGGTTCTCATCTCTGTTAATCGACTGCTTGGACAGAAGAATGGCGTCATAGAGCCCAGCTCTCCTCCAGTGACCCCCATATCTCGGGAGAAGTCTGTCAATCCAGTCTGCCCATTTGACGGGACTGTTCCTCACCTCGCTGGACGGAAAAGATCGACTCAAATTCTTGCTAACCCAAGAATAAGAAGCTAGGGCAGAAGTGCTTTCAAAACACAAAGGTGCCTCAGCATCCTTTTTCAGCAATTCCGCCACCTCAGCCGGAACAGGACCAAACCAGTGAGGCCCTAACACCAGAGTGTTCTCAAACAAATGGAGAACATTCTCGTCCAGATTCTTCTGGGCAAAGGGGTGAAGCTTGCTCCTAACCTCTATCGCGTGGGCATCAACCCCGCTCCCAGTGATGTAATCAGGAGGATTTGAAGCTGAAGAAGACTGAGCGCGGGATTTTGGGGAAGACATTTCTGATTCAGGGGAAGAAGCGGAAGAAAGGAAGGTCTGAAGAAAGCAATGGAAATCTCGAAGGAAAGACTCGCAGGAACAAGAGCTGGAAGGTTTAGAGTTTCTTTTTCAAAAAGCTATGAATTTGAATTTCTTTTAAAGAAAGGCTCGAAAACGTGGGAAGAAGAAGATGGGACGGCACCTGATAATTACTAGCTAATAACTAGCTGATAATTAGCCGTTTTCCCACAAACTCTAGTACGTGACAGGCGGACGTGGCAGACATAGGCGAAAGCACGGAAGAAACTGGCGCGCGAATTTAATGGCAAAACATTAAGTCTAAAAACGTTCCAAAAACAAGTTCAGACTTAATAGGGGCATTGTTTGGGCCTAAATTCGACACACCAAAGAGATCCAGAAACAGGCCCGTGGTGAAATACTTATCCAGTCCCAAAAAGACCCAAAGCTGTCATATTGGGCCTTTGAAAATCAGCCCACAAAATATTGTTTAAACTCAAGCCCAAGAGACTAAAGACACATTCACGTGGCTACCTCACCTCTCTGGAAAGTCAGCAAATCCAACTAGAGTTTTTATGTGAGAAGGGACGTTTCTGAAAACACTGCCGAGAAAGAAAAATCAAAGGGGCGTCTATGATCAGAGACTTTTTGCTCCAAAGCAACACACCGTCTTCTAAAAAGATTTCGCAAATCACGTTTTCAAGAGCAAGAGACAGGGAGTTGTTCAGAAAATACAAAAGAAAAATCAAAACCGCCATAGGATCAGCTCACACAGACGGTGGCATTAAAATAAAAAAAACCGTCAGCCAGGAAACCAGGGAAGGGATCGCTATAGGAAATGACCACTGGGAGTCTATCTGCCATAATTGATAAAAATCTTTCCTGCTTTACGTTTTTTGAGAAATCTTTTGCCGCCCATTATTAAAATTTAAAACCACCTTCAAAAGGAGGGTCTCTTATAAAAACAGAAACAGGCAAGAAAGAAAGGAGACATTCTTTTCATCAATCAATCAAAAAATACAAACAGGAAAACAGCTCTAGATCAGAATTCCAAAGTTCAGACTTAGAAAATAAGTCCTCTGAAAGCGAGATCCCTCTCGTTACAAATTTGGTTCAGCAAAAGCCAAAACAAACACAGCTTGAGTTTTCACAAATATGAAAACCTCAACAAATTTTATAGCATAGTTCCAGCTTGTTAAATCCTCGAGAATAGCCACTTCTGTCCTTTCAAACTGAAGAAGTCGCAGTTCTGCCCGCTCGAAAAGTCTCCCAAGGCTTGAAGTAGATTAAAGCTCTGCCAAAATTGAACTTTGGTATCGATTTACAACTGAAGCCAAGCAGCTAAAGTTGTTGACAGTACAGTCCAGCATAGACATACCCAGTCCAGCCCGGATCAGAAGTTTCTACCCAGGCAGAAATGAGATTCCAGCCATCTTTTTGCCTTTCTAGAGTTGATTTCTCCATTCTTAATTTTGTAAAAGGCAGTTCTGCCTGAAACAGTACTTTATTATTATCTATTCTGGCCAGAACAACCATCTTGATACTGAGATAAATTGTGAAAGTCCTCACCAGTCTGAGGCAAGAAAAGAACTTACTTGGGAGATATTCCTCACCCAAATTCACAATCGTTTGTTTTAGAAGTCAGTAACTTGAGGCGCAGGTTATCCACTCTAAAAATGAGTCTGCTAGAATTTACATTGCTAGCAGTGGCACGCTCGCACACCAAAGAAAGCTGACTTGTTGACCAACAAGTGGTCTCCAAGCTAGTGGGGAACTTCGCCCTTCCATATCAGGAGTTAAACACGAAAACGGGTGAACAGTTAGTATCTGTTGTCTCTATCATTGGGCTCGAAGCTTTGGTATTATTTATTGTTGTCAGCCATGTTGATGCTGCTATCACCACTGGAGGCCACGCACAACCCTTTGTCAGCCATATATGGACTTCAATGTTGCTAATTAGATTATGATATGAATTTTAACATTACGGAGATGAATCAATAACTCTATGAATGCCTTGTTAATTATTTAATACAAATATATGGCTTATTAGAGATAATTAAGTAATTAGATAATGGAGATGAAGGAGATCATAGAACAAAAGCTTTGCTTCAACTCAATGTTGGGTGGATGCAGTACTCGAACTCGCTAGGAATCAAGTCATATTCATGGTTCAACTCCTTCAATGATATAACATGGGATCAAACCCTTGTGTTTTATATATGTTTAAAATCAAATTGAAAACAAAGATTGCATTTTTTTTTATTTTTTAGGTTTGTACTTATGAGGGCGTTTGAGTAATTTTAGGTGAGTTTTTTGCTATTTTTGAAAGTTTTTATAAAAACTGACATTTATGAAAGTATAGGGTAAATTTTGGCTATTTTTGATAAAAATTCCCCAGCAGCTCAACACGTGAGCATCACGTATTGGATAAAGAGTAGGGGTAAACATTCAAGCCCGACATGTGAACACCACATATTGGGTAAGGGTAGAGGCCCAATTCAGGCCCAATCAATCAACACGCTCTGATATCATGTTAAATTTAGAGAGACGGGCCAGCAACCCACTACTAACAACATCGATATTGTCCCCAACTTAACCACCTACAAAGTCATAAAAGACCTAGATGTTATTAGTAGTAGAACCATTCATTATATTTGGTATTTTATTTAGTCAAGTTTCCGATGTGAGACTCGTATTCTTCAACAATTCCTAGCCTTCTAATAGATCTAGAAGTGATCCAAGGTGGTAGTAGTCCCCATTCTTATAAGATCTATCTATTATGATCCTTTTTTGTTTACAATCTGTTTGCTTTCTATTCCTTTTCCTTGTATTAGAGAGATTATAAAGTACTCATTTGTCTTGTCTTGAGGCATAGAAAAGAACATCCATTCAATTCACAATTGCTTTGATTAAAGTTATTTACTTGGTGCGCAAGTTACAATTCTCATTCAAGTTTTGGGTTTTATACTGCTAATATTGGCACACTCGCAAATCACATAATCTCAAGCCTATTCTAAGGCTCGGATATTTTTAGGGTAAACAATACTAAACAAATTACTTAATTAAAAATTGAAAACAAGTTCAAAACCCCAAATTATACACAGCCTCGGCCACCTACCTGCAACCTTCAACCTTCTCCTGCTTTTCCTTCCTCCCCAGCCATCGTCCCACACTCTACCCACCCCCCTGTCCTGATAAAAATTGCCGATGATGCAGAATCAAGAGAACGCCATAGAGTTGGAAGTAGTGTGATTTATATAAAACACTTTCAAAATTTGTTTTTAGAGGCATGAGAATATAGTAACCGCTTAAAAACTTTGTAATTGGTTAAGGAGCCAGGACAGCCTATCCATAGCATCTACAATACAAGGACCCAAATCTCACTTGATTACTTGAATCTGAATTTTTAATATCTAACAAAAATAATGAAAAAGAAAGATGTTTCTTCTGCAACTTATTATAACAATACCTAAAAGAATGAAGAACCATGGATGTTTCCTTTGTCACATTAGGTCACTTATTGTGAAATAATGGATCTTAAAGCATCTTTCACAGAAGAGTACTTGAACGTGAAGCCTAATTCTTTGGCTTTAACTGGAAGCACCCTTTGCCCATCCAGAACCTGCAATGACCTTATTGAGTTTCTAGGCAATATGCACTCAGGATAAAATTGAAAAAGAAGATAAAGAAAATTCTTACCACAGAAGCACCTTCTCCAAGGACCACTTTCAGGGCGAAATCTGGTACAGGCAGCCATGAAGGCCTACCCAAGACATTTCCCAAATGTTCACACATTTCTGCAAATCGAACCGGGTTGGGTGCAGTTCCATTGATAACTCCTGAGATTAAGGTTTTAACAACCGCGTTCAATATATTGAAAAGTTCCGAGAACCAGTATCACATGAATAGCCTAGGTGAAAATTTGATAACTCCTGAGATTTTGGTAATTGTTGAAAAGCTGAACGCATTTATCGTATTTTTGTATGCATGTATGGTCAAGAAAACATTTGATATCTACTGTGACTGCATATGTCAGTTAATTTGAGTAGCTTTGAGAAGGGAACACGATATAATAATATGAAACGGTATGTTAGATTAATAGAGTACTAGAACTCTTTAGAAGTGTAGTTATCTCCATGTGCTAGAAAACTTTAGATGAAAACAGAAGGAATCATCAGCTTCAGCACCAGTATGTTGGTTTTATTCCAACATCAATCCTTTTGTACTTTGCTAAAACTATAATTAAAATTACAAATAATGAAATCTTTACCTTTATAAGATGGATTGGATAGAGCTTCATATATCAGGTTCACTATGTCATCCAGATGAATCCAGGAAAACCTACAGCACATTGAGAATAATAAATACATTTGTTGATATCTTCGGTGCATTTATTTTCTTCTCTTCATTAAACAGGCATCAGGCATCCAGTAGATAATACATGTTGAAAGTAAAAACATAATTTGTCAAGTTATATTAATTCATTAACATCATTGAAATGCTTAAATTTTCCTTTTTAATGCTGAACCAGAGGAAAATGCCAACCGTACAGTGTTAGTAGCACAAAAGTGCGACAGACTACCCTTACAAAGGACTGAAATTTAAGAAAAATACCATTGTTTTCCAGAGCCCAAGGGTCCTCCAGCAAACACCATGAAGAGAGGGATCATTTTAGCTGCAGAAGCTCAAAGGTGTAAGTATGTGTGAGGCAGGAGAAGTTTTGTTACCTTGAAACCAACAAAATTCTAGATATGTATAATTGTTACGCTAAGAAGATAAAAATAATTCAACTTTTTAGAACATTTTTGCTAGTATATTTTTCTTAGATGACAACAGAAATAACATTAGAGATAACTATGCATAAAATATCCCAATACAATTATGAGATCATGCAACCCTTTTTTTTTTGGTCTGAAAAGATCATGTAACCCTAAGCATAACCAGATTGGTCAATGTATAATTAAACAGTAAAGTGGACAAACCCAAAATCTGAGTAGGCAAGTTTTGTTAATGAGCATACATGCAAGGGTGAAGTACTAGTCATACGCAACGTGAGCATACAATGCAAGGGTTCATTTCATAGTACCAGTCATAGCCACAGTCAAAGTAGATAAGTTCAGTTCATGCGCATACAAGGGAAGTAAGGGTTGACAGGACTATTCATACCTAAAGCACCGCCATCTTTGCCAAGCACAACACCTATGCGAATAAGTGCTAACCTCACATCCTTATTTACTTTGAGGGCAGTTGCTTCCCATTCCCTACAAACCTGAAAGGTTGCATTTTAGTTTAAGATGAGGATGAAATGTTGAGCTCAAAAGAACAAGCAGAAGTCATATTTCTTCATGCATTGGAAGTCATTTGTTAGTAATAAAAAGTGATGATATATTGCAGAATGTAGCCGAACAGAGAATATGTTCACGGTTTGAAGGTTGATTGTTCTATTCATAATAACAGTAGACTCCATTGACTACGAGCTTTAAACTCTAAAAGGAAAACAATAAAACATAATTCTAACTCATCTGAACTGCAAAAAACCTAGGATAGTGTTCGCAACGAAAACCAGGGATTAAACATGATTTAGCATAATCTTCGTTTAAAAAAAAGATTTAACATAAGCAGGAAATATTCTACTTGATCAGGCAAGCACCACACGGTTAAAAGTTAGGCATACATAAGTTACAGTCACAAACTCGAGATCTTCATCAAAGCAGCCTATAACTTTAAATAACAGATCAGCAAAAGAATGATATATCCAATATGAAAGTGTGCACTAAAGCTCCCTATATCAATTTCTATATACTACTGATAAGGAGATTCACCCACTTTGGTCCCTACCCTAGAAGGACAAAAGTAATTCTCCATGTTTAAGGGTTAGAAGAACTGAGGTCAAATAGTTCATTTAATTTTAGTTTCGAACTCATATCCCTTAAACCTCTCCCTAAATCTCTCCAATTGTTCTATAGTTTACCATTATTCCTTAAGGATCTCCAGATTTAAAATAACTCACGCACATGTTCTATGTAACAAGTACTCCTGGATTAACCTACTACAAAACAACTTCATTCATTTTTCTCCTTCTCCCTTTTTCTCAAGTAGAAGTACAATCACAATCCCATCCCTCAACAGGTGGCTTCTCCACCTTGGTTTTTGGCTCTGCTGTTGACACAACCTGATTATACATATTACATTTATGTAGTATGATAACCAGTTAGTTAATATTTCTGGAACATACTACATAACCGAAATTTTAGAAGTTTTTTTATATAAAATTTTTGTTTTTATTAATGGGGGAGGGGGATTCGAACTCTAGACCTTTTCCAACATTGGAAAGAAAAGTACCACTAGACCAATTGGTAGATGGTACCATAATTTTAGAAGTTTTAAGCATATCTTACCACCTCATATAGACTTCATTCATTTTATAAAAAAAAATTATGATTATGCATAAAATATACATAATATGAATTATGTCATTGCATACCTCAGCCAAGTAATCATTTCCTGATGGACTTTGTTCATCAAATACTTGTGTCTCACTAGTACCTGAACATGAAAAAATTAAGATAAATAAACATGAGAAAATGGAAACTGGAAGTTGGGTGTAGCAATGCAAGATATAAAGAGGCTCCTCAAATTTGGATTATACATTCTTGAGCATTAAAAGCAATGGAAAATCATATGCCAGTGAGAGGCAGAGCATGAGCATTGCCTCAATGCGATGACAATATAATATTTGCTAACTGGTTTTCTAATGGGGCGTGACATGAGGAGGTATCAGTATGAACTTTATCAATTATTGAAAACAGTTTTCAGAACCAAGCACCAAATTGTAATTTCTGTGGAACTTTGTGACTCATGCAATATGACAATCATACTAAACTCTGAGAAAAATTCAAAAAACATAAGGGTAAAATGAAATATTTAAGGACACTCCAGTTCCATGTGGTATCCAAATGCTCCATTCGAATCTAATGGTCTCAAGAATACGAACAAATTCCTCATGAATATCTAAAATGCTTGACAGATTAATATTAGCAGAGCAACAAAAATCACTCAAATTAATTGAAAACACACAAAAGTGTGACACATTGGCAGTAACAGATAAAAAAAGTAGGACAGAACGGACCATAGTAACCGACGGCTGTCGCGCTAACCAAGACTGTAGGCCGAACGGAATCTGGTAAATCATTTATCAAATCTACGACCTTCACAATTAGTTGAAAGGCCAAATTAGTTTTTGCATCAGTAAGAAATATAAGAGAAAGTGAATTTTAATTTGACTGCAGCATGAGTGGTTCTGTATAAGAAACAACTGGTTACCTTTGAGGTGACTCTAATCCTGCTATCCTTGATCTCTTTCTTTATCTACAGTCCAATAAGAAGTTAGTAACTACCACCAGCTTCTAGGGATGCATATACAATATGTTGACTTTTGATATTGACACATCATATGAGTCACAACCATATAATATTCTGTCAATTCATGACAAAATTATTTTACTACTATAATAATTTTCATTTTATTATACATTAATGTTATTTGCTGAAGATAAAACATTTTATGATTAATTTAATACCTTTAATCATACTTCAGATAATCTAGGTCACAAGCACGAGCTTGACAATAAAAATGATTTACATAGCAGTGAGTGAGACCCAAGAAGAGTCTCTAAAGTAGTGAGGCAAAAAGTTTACATCTTTGATTCATGTAATCACTAGTTGCTAAGTAAAAAGGTAAATGGTAGTAGATGGAAATGGAAGATCGAAATGAGCAAGTGATACCAACCTCAGGAGACCACCTTGTACTTATGGGCACTCCAGCTAAATTTACAACGCCATTTGAACCTCGGATACTGTCTTTCCACTCTGGCTCCTCTGCAATCACAATTCCTGGAAATTCCTTGACTACAAGTGGCAAGGAACATCTCCAGTATTAAACCATAATAGAAACAAGGTATGCAGAAGACTAGTTATCTCACTATTAACAGGGAAAAAACGAAAGACATTTAGCAATGAATCAAGGAGTTCTGGAAGTGGTTAATTTCAATCTGTATATGTATGCAATAGTATTTTAGATTTAGAAATATTTTTAATTTTTTAAGAAAGAAATTTAATATTGTTTGTGTTAATCCAACAAATAAAACTCTTAGGAAACAAGCCCAACAATGTATATCAAGCACATTCAATAAAAATACTAATACTCCCCACATGTTCGCCCAAAATATAACTGAATCAATGACTTAAGAAACAACAGGAGACAGGCCCAAAAATGTTTATCAAGCATAAAACATTAACACAAACTAACAGTTTGCTTAAAGTGCAAATGAGAAATTTCTTCCTTTTCTTTTCTTTTTTTCCTTGTGAGGGGAGGGGTTATTGAACATGTTACCAAATAACTACAAGTATACATTACCTTCTTACCAGGAAAAATTAACTCTGCCTTGGATTTAGACCGTGTCAAGACATGCACACTATGATTATCTGCATTCCAAATTGGATTAAAAGGAAGTTTAAGTTAGCGCAATGCATGGACATGCAGTATAAGTTTCAGCTTTATACATAGGAAAAAAATATTAGGCAACATAGTCTTAATGAATGCAATCAAGCAACACCATAACCTTTAAATGATTTGATTTGGTTCTAAATGTTCCTTGTTATGCACACAAATACTGAAAGAAATGCATGTATGCACTCGCCCGCTCCAGTAAAATTAAGGATCAGATCACTAGTCAATTGGAGATAATTAAATGCCAAAAGAAAAACATTAAGCCGAGGTGGAATGCATAATAACACCTTAACACGTAAGGGTAATACAATAAACACACTGCATATTAGTTGCAAGATTATATAATTTTGGAGGTGGAATTCAAATGACCTGCATGCAGCCTTTGCACCAATCTTCTACCGATAAAACCCGTGGCTCCAGTTATTGATACGGTCATTGTATTTGCCTATGACAACCTGCAAAGGGTCAATGAAATCTCCAACAAACAAAAGGCAACCTACATAATATTTAACTTGTTAACCACACACAGAAACAAATGCTTCATCCTAATCAATGACACCACCATGTTATAAAAAGGACTGATGATAAGTAACTTTGTGTAGTCTAATCTCCACAACTTTGGGCCAAATTGCATTGCAAATAGCAGGGAAGTTAGTTAGTTTAACAAGATTAGAGCACCAGCATACAAAATTCTAGTAATATTGAAGTGCCCAAATGAATTAGCTACGCTCGCAAATACTGTCACAGAATCATCAGCAAATGTGAGTGTGAAAAGATTCAAAATTTGAAGAGCATACCTTCAGGGTTTGATCAGAGGCGCACCAAACACTGAGTCTCTTAGTCTCAAACTTCTAAAAACCCAAAAAAGATAAAATGAAACAAATTTAAAGGAAAAAAGAAAGGAGCATTGTGTGAACAAAGTGAGAAAGCAAGAATGAAAAATGGGAGAGCTGGGTACTAACAGAGAGGGGCAGAGAGACATGAAGAGCGGTAGAGACAGTGTGGGTCCATGAGAAAGCAGTGGCTCTACAGAGCTCCATTGTTGCAAAGCTCACTCTCTGTGATAGAACAAGCTGCTTTCTTGACTTCTTTTTCTGTGTTGGTAGTGAAACAAAGAAAGATGATAATTGAATACCAATTTTAGTCACTGATAAACGTATGGCAATGTGTTTGATTTGGAACCACAAGGCCATTTCCATCATCCATTTTCCAACAAGAATATTATTGGGCCCTTAATGGGCTTGGGCAAAAAAAATAACCCAACAAGCCCAGCCCATTCTGTCATCACCTAAATATGTCTACCCCTTTCACAGCTTCTCTCTGTACTAAGCCAGTGGGGGGGGAGAAATGGCGATGATGCAGTGGTGCGGCGCAGTAGCAAGGCGGGTGCTGATGACGGAGCAGCGTGCCCTTTTCACAACAACCTCATCACCATCTTCTTCAGCAGTAGCAGCAGCGGCGATAATGAGTTCTATTGGGGCGCCGATCGTGTGTGGACGAGGGGACAAGAAGACGAAGAAAGGAAAGCGATTCAAAGGGTCGTACGGAAACGCTCGACCGAAGAAGGAGAAGAAGATAGAGCGCATCAAGGACAAGGTTGAGGTGCCCAGGTCCACTCCTTGGCCTCTTCCCTTCAAGCTCATCTGAAAATTTGAATTTGAATTTGAATTCTCACTTGTCTTTCTTTCTTAACCCTTGTTAGCTTTTTCCTTAGGGTTTTAGCTCAATATATGTAATGTTATCTCCCAATTTTAAGGGTTTGAAGGGTTTCATTTATGCCTTGTTACCAGAATGTGTACATTATATGAATGCTTTATGCTGTTCTTGGGTTTACATGCTTTTATTATCATTTTGTTTGATGGGTCTTACTCTTATTACTTCTTCTTTTTAAAGTCACAAATTGAAATGCATAAGATTGAAAATTATAATTCTGAGCTACTTAGAATGCTGAGGTGAAGATGGAAAATAATGATTGCTCTTGTAGTAGGCATTTCATGAGTATACCGTGAAGTACTTCCTTTGCTCAGGAAACACTTAGCAAGGGTGCTTGTAGGACAAGTCTTAATCTTTCGGTTCTAAGGTGAACTTGTAAATCAGATTCTGGTTATACATATTCACATAAAAAAGAATAATTTCAGAAGCCCTCAAATATGAATTGCCTGTATTATTTTCAAATTTCTTATCATGTGTGTGTGAGTTTGTCATGTTATAAGATCACGCTTCACAATCGAAGATATATGTTTGAACAAAATTACCAGATAGACAGATTGGTGGAAAGATTAAGACTAGAGAACTAGGTACAAGTACACTTGAGCATAGACTGATTGATGGACACCAACTATTATTTTCGAAGTGCTTTATGAATAGGGAGAGAGGCCTTTATGATGTGCAGTTTGTGAGCGGGGTGAAAACACTTGGTGGTTCATCACGTAGCACTAGCCGCATGCCTAAGGAATGCGAAATAGTCTTAGGATGTGCTGCGGATGATAATAGTTGTAGAAGGGCTTAGTTGGCTTGATATTATCCCTGATCGTTGAGTCAACTAGCTAGATAAATGTTGCTATTTGAGGCATGTGATGTTGGTTGGTTGACTTATTGTTTTTCCCCATGGTCAGACTTTATTTCACTGGTCTCAGATGGTTACTTTCAAACAAATCTGGAATCAAATAGAAAGCACATCATTGTGAGTCTTCTAAACATGGAGGGCAAAACCTTAGAGCCAACCTACATGTTCTGAATATCGATTACAGATTGCTGAATGGTCATAAATTGGTGGGAAAATGAATGAAATGACAAGCCAATAGAGCATCTGAACCAAAAACCTTTTCTTCTCTTGTGGTTGAAATGAACTAAATCTACTTACTGATCAGCAAGAGCATGATATTTGCACGTAGTATGATGTATTGTAGCAATGTCAAACAAAAAATTTGACATCTATTTTGCCAACTTGATGATTAACTAATTCTTCTTTCTCTGTACTTTGCAACTGCTTTATCAATTCTAGTGCTAGCTCTGCAATTACACAGAGTCCAATGATAGAATAAGTGAAGCCAAACATAATAGTAACAACACCAACTGGGGATGCTAGAGGATAATATTTGCCTTCTCTTCTAGGTTCACTTGCAAGCCTTATTCCAGTGTTAATGGCCCATGCTAGCATGAACATTGCAATGACGCTCATAGCTAGGCGGCTAATGATACATATTGTCTTCAACTTCCCTCCTGCATCATTAGGAATCAAGTAAGCTGATAGTTGTCAAAATATGCCATATTGACGTACACACGTTCACATAAACATGAAAAGTTCAGATGCATGAAAATTCATAAAATAGTTGAGAAGGCCTTAGATGTACTATTGAATTGAACGCTTTGGCTTTCAATGTGTGTTCAGAGAGTAAAACTGCCATATTCCTGTTATATATCCCCCCTTTCCCTATCCATTCACTCACACGAGGCGAGAGATAGAGAGGGGTGATATGTAACCGGTGCAGGTAAGTTTTTCTGGTGTTCGGAACAGACTAAAGTTCGGAAAAGCATACGTAGAAAATTGACAATGAGATGATCATCTGACAGAATGAAATTTCTGAATTTTGGTTCTGGTTATTAACTTAATACCTTGATGTTTTCTGCTCTCCTCATGGTTCTGCAATTGCTCCAACAATTTCATAACCAAGTCTGCGAGTAAAGGAAGCCCAGCGGCCAAAAACAAGAAACCAAGTACTAGGGTTAAGACTCCAATACAGAAACCCCAATTGCTATACCCACTGTTTATGCTTGCCTTCTCTGCAGCTTCACATTCAGACCAAATGGTCCACAGGAACAAAACCACCATGATGAGAGAAGCCAATCCAGGAAACATTGTTGCACATAGGGTTGTGAAATCTCTCCCTACTTTCCAACCCAGAACCCTTATGGCTTCTTCCTCCATCTCTGGCCAGAATTCAAGAGAACAAAAAAGCAGAGAAGCAACAAAGAAACAACAAAGAAACAACAAAGAAATGGTTTTGGCACTGGAAAACTGAAAAGGGTTGTGGGTTTATGGGTCATGCGAGATAGAGGGGAGAAAAAACTATATGATCTATAAGTTAGTTGGGTCATCACTAAATTCAAATATAAACAAATAAGTGCTGTCAAAACAGGAAAAAGATAGCAACCATGAATTGTTACCCCATTTATGAGTAAAATACCCTTTGTGCTTCATTGGGAGTTATCATTGCCATTCCAATATAAATCAATCATAATTATTAAAAAAAAAAATTTATCACGATTTATACCAATTTCAGAGTTGATGAAAAAGACTTTGAAATGGACACCAACTCCTTAAATACGTTTCCACAATGAGAGGCACTTCAAAAATGGACACCAACTCCTTAAATACGTTTCCACAATGAGAGGCACTTCAAAATGGACACGTCTTAAGCTTCTAACCAAATGAAACCTCTTTCTTTTTCTTCATTTTTTTTCAGTTGTTGAAACACTTTTTGGTTTCTTCCAATTCCATCGGTCCTCATTGGTTTCTCAGGTTTATCATGCGTGCATAACTGATTTAAAATTTGTAATGTCCTAATCATCTTTTGTTATCAAATTCAATTCAATGGTGTTGGTCTTCAAGGTTATAATTACAAGCACTCTCCTTAGTCTCCCAATTCCTACCGCACTCTCTCTCCATCTCGGAGTGCATGTATGACTCGATAAATCTTTTGGTGTGGTCATAAAACTGTCATGTGGTGTTATTGATTTATGTAAAAATACGTACACACCAGGGTTATTCTATCTTGGATAAATGATGACCCAACTACTAACATTGCATCACTTTTTGTTTGGTATAAACATGATTTATCTTCTCTTTTAGCTAAAACCAAGAAGTTTGTACGCCGTTTCTTGTTAATCTTCCATACCTATCTGCATGAATTTTCACCTCAATCCAACAATTTCGAGTATTTTTACTTTCCTCCTTGAAAAACAAAGGAGAATCTTTGCTTTGAACCTTGAACCTAGTTTAGCAACAAGATTACTGACAAAGAAACATATCAACCAAATGAACAACCATTCCAATTTCATTTCTTCCAGGCACACTTAATGCAGCCTTTGCCCTTACAATCTCCATTGCATGGGTTACCTTTGAGTGAGAGAACCGAAAAGCATCCATTTTGCATTTTATCAAGGTCAACTCCAAATCTAGACGCTTATATGGCCAAATTCCCCTAAATCACTACTCGCAATATACACTTAGCACACAGATACACCCACACTACATCACCCCAATTGTGGGGTTAATGGGAGCACATTGGCCTAACAATGCAGCCAAGGAAATGCAAATTACATTGACCAGGAGAAATTTGTGCATATAAAGCATCATGCTTAATCCAATCCTGCAATATGCCACGTTGTCACTGTTGTTTTGTGTCAACAAAAAAGCCAAATACACCTCAAAAAGGAGCAACTAAGCAATTAAAACTGTTTAAAGCTTAAAACCATCATTTGCTTAAGCAACATATCAAAGATGCTGGCCGCAATAATTATCTTCATCATCATAGTCATTCTCCATCTTGATCTGCATTGGCGAAAGCAACAGATATCATCAATAGAAAAGTCATAAAAAAATCTATTGGAGGGCATGATTGATGCATCTTAAAATAGGGAAGAAAAAAAACACATTTGCTACATGAAATACCCGACAAAACAAGCTGAATGAGTAGCTTATTATCTTCTCCTCCCACCCTTTCTTAAGGATAATTAGATTTCTTATGCAGCATCTTTTCAACAATAAAAAAAAACCAATATGAACCAAATTCATGTTCACCAGAACCGCCAAATAATTTGTTCAGAATTTCTTATTTTACCGTTATGTACACAGCAATATGAATACTTGAAACCACTTAACAAGAATAAATGAGAAGTTAAAAAATAAACAAAGAAACATTTGCAACAACCTCTCATGAGTTTTATTGCCTTCCCTTGTTTCTCTCTCCCTCCCCCTCCTCTAGTCCTTTGCTGACTATCTCCATGTCCCTCCATCTACTTTCTCAGTTAGATACTAATTCTCTCCACTAGGCCAATCCAAACATCTTAAAGATGACTATTGCCACAAATTTGTTTGTCACTGTGGACTTCAACGCCTACATCATGCTCGTCCACATTAGCTCCAATCCCTCCATAAATTAAAGCGATATCTTCCATCCACGCGCACACATACAAACACTTGCAAACAGTGGAAATGTTTGTGAAACGTGATTTTCTCTTTTGCAATTTTTGAATTTTTACCAATTAAATGCAAATTACATTTAAGGCGCCCTCTACCTTCCACCATTTTCCTTCAAGTTTTGTTTCAGTCACATTAACTCTTTTCCAGGTCCAAATCATTTTGTCTCTTCTTTCTTTATTTATTTCACTCTTCTTTTACTTTCTGTGTACTATTTTGTTTCTTTCAACTTCTCAAGATTATGCAAGGAGTTAATACAAGATGAGTAAGAAAGAAATTGAAATTTTCTGTTTATGACTATGGTCCCATTACAGTTATCAATGGCACAATGTGGGTGTGCTGAATGCTTCATATTGAACTAAAAAAGGCCAAGAGAAAAGAAAAATCTGGACTTGTGGATTGTAAAAAAAAAAGAAGATCAGGTTTTGGTATGACTAGATTTGTGATTTCCTGATGAAATTATAGTGATACTATAAGCTGTGCTTCTCCGAAAGTCACTTTAACTATTTATTTACAAAAGGGAAGGAAAAAAAATGTCAATCTAAATGTCACCAATCTGTTAAGAAATGGTGAATTGACGAAAGGTGGAATTCACTGTGTCAAAATGACTAATAAGGGATGGTGTGATTCTTAGAACAAGGAGTGTCATTCCTAAGACCAAACGAGTGACTACACACACCTAAAAACATATACAGAAAATACCAAGCAAAACACATATATCAAGCAGATATCAAATTGCTAACCTTTATTTATCGAGAAGAAAAATATGCAGGTTTTTACTCATTATCTTCTTTTCCATAGTCATATACTATCTCAATCTGCATCAACAAAAAATATCACAATGGAATCAAAAACAGTGAAGCAAATAGCAACGCATTAACTTGCAAGTATAGTGGATCCACCAATCCTTGGTAGCTGTGTCATTGCTCCAGGCGGGAAAAACATGAGACTAAGAACATTGCAAAATCAATGAATACATAGGAAATGCAAAGAACTTTCTACTTGCACTAGGAAAGTTCTTTTATGGAAACTTGCAATAGTAAAATTAAATAAAAAATTGTGAAAACTAAACTACAGAAAAAAAAATTTAAGTAAATAAGAAAATTCTCAAGAATCCATTTTTCAAAACTGAACAAAAGGGCTCTATATTTTCCTGAATTAATTAAAGGATAAAAGTAGAACACAAAAAAACTACTCTTACCTTCAGTGGTCATCTAAAAAAATTATTATTTCCAGATATTATACAACTGCAATATATTGCTTTTGTTCCAAACAGAAGAACAGCAACCAATTTTGAGAATACTTGTCCATTTCCACTTATGTCCTTTGGTTAGAAAAGGATAGCATTACTAATTCACTAGACACTTACACTACAAGAAAGTAAACATATAACACAACAGAACTAGGGAATCAAAAGCACACAACTGATAGCAGAACATTCTTTGTAGATGTCATCAAAATATTAGTGAACAAGTAAAAGAACAAAGCACAATGATGAACCAAAGAATGAGTTACTATAATATATTACCCCTGCAGGTGGAGTGGGATTCCGATGAAACTTTGAACCACCGGGAGCCCAAGGAACTGCACATGCAAAAAAGATAAATGAGAAGAGAAGAGAAGGAAAAAAAATATTAAAACCACGCGACAACATATTATGGAAAGTACAGAGATTATTTAAGACCATAAAGAAATAGCAAAACCTAGTGGAATTTACAAAAGCAAGCTTTCATTTCAAGTTTTTAACACATTTGGATTATCTATGCACTAATAAGAACAAAGATAAAGCTTTAGAGAGAGCTCAATAGCTGGTCCCTCAATATTCATTCCAAAAACAAAGAAAAATCTGGACGCAAAGTTAATTGGAGGCATAGAACCACATTGATCCACATAATTGCGCAACAATGATATTGTCATTGATAACCCCATCAAATCCAAATTGATGACATTTCATGCCAATTCCAAAATCCTCTCTCCCCGAACTAATACCCCATATGAAGGCTCAAACCCTCTGGAGCTTACAACATAAAATTAGGTTCAGAACATCAACCAAGCAATACGAAATCTAAAGAACCCCTCATTTTTCCAATTGAGGGCAAAAGCAATATATATTTACGTAAATTTGGTCTTACCAACATAAGGATCAGGGTGGCGCCACTTATTGTAGGAGGCTTCAGCATTTTCTATGAGTCTATCAATTGTGTCCGGATCTTCCTGTAAATCCACACCAAACCAACAAACAATCAAAAGGGTACCTTCATTCATTAGCAAAAAAATCAAACGGGTACATTTATTCAGTAACAAGCAATGCAGCCAAGCTACAAAAATCAAAATTTTAAATTGAAAGATTCAAAACAAATCGAATTGAAACACAAACAAAAACAACAACAAAAACAAAATGGGGGAAATTAAACAAAAGGGAACAAGGAGGACGAACCACGTGCTTGTTGGTTTCGAACCTCTCGCGCAGAGCATCGGCCTGAAGAAGAAAAAAATCAGAAATTGAGAGATCGAAATCGAATGCAATGCATAAATTGATGGGACATGACAAAAAATTGAAAAGGGGGAGCAAAGCGTAGTTACATCTGGGTAGAAAAGGTGGCGGTGAACAGCCCAGTTGAGAGTGTCTTTGAGGGCTCGTCTGTAGAGGATCCGAACCTTCTCCTTCTGAGCTGCTCGACGAGCTGCGTACGCTGCTGTTGACACTGCGCTCATCTCTCTCTCTCGCTCTCTCTCGTTGTTTCAGTCTTTCTTCAGATGAATTTTGACGAGGAAATGATCCCCCACGACGTCGTTTAGATCCAGTTTCGATTCACAATTCGTTTGCCGTATCTGGAAACCGGGTTTTTGTTGGGCCGAATTAAACCATATTCATGGGCTGGGCTAGATTTTTACATCATTCACGTCATTGGACTTTGGTCCCATTTAGTGGGCTAAATTGGACCAGATATTTTCAATTAAAATGAATATAACTCCTATTATTGTTTGGTGAACTTAAAATGTGTCTCAGACTGGATATGGGTCATGAATGTCCCAAATAAGTGGGACTCTAAAACCTAATCCCAAATGTGGGTTTCGAAGCCAATTATCTCTTGAGAGAACGAGCACGCCTCCTTTGGTTTGCACAGCCTCCTTAAATCAATGCTTCGCTTTCTCCTCCTCTACTCTTCTCGTCACCTCTTCCTCTCTTTACACTTTTGTGTGGCTTTTTGAAAGTAGATTTCTTCTCTTTGATGTTTATATCTCTTCTCCTCGTCTAATGTTTGGTAGACTTCAATTCTTACCCTACGAGTCCCGTTTGGGCCCTCAAATATGAATCCTTATGTTCACAAATCCTATTATGTTTCTTTGCATTATGGCGAAATTCTATAGTGAGGGTGTCATATATGGACTCCTCATGTAGACCTTTATATTAGCTACATGATCATTTCATTAAGTGAAGTTACTATTTAGATGAATCATGTGGATAATATAAAAGTCCACATCTATAGTCCATATGAACAACTCTTACACAAGGAAGTTGTTGGCTCTTGCATCTATGATCATAATAGAGAAAATTCAGTTTTTTTTATTCTTCCATTAATTCCATGTAGTTCAATGCTTCGAGAATTAGTTGATTATGAGTAGATGATTAAAAGACAAAATTAATATTGCACTAAGGGTGTGACACCCTTAAGAAGAATGTTTTTGAGGACATCCTCATTTAGTTATAGTTTTTGGTTGAAGGGTAGAATATATCGACTGAGTGTTGTTCTAAGGGACCGTTTGTCAGTTATTGGTTGGGGATAAGAAGAGGGATGGGCCGTGGGATGAAGGTTGTGTCTTGTCTTTTTTTTTTTCCTATTATTTTGTTTTAAAATACTATTTTATCCCATAAAACTTCATAAAATTATAATTTTATCACATTGAGGTCAAAATTATGATGTATATAAACCCTATAATAATATGACTAGATGATTAAAAGACCACATTAATTTGTACTAGAGTTGTGACACTAGCCTGACGAAGAATATTCACATTATTTTTTTCTTACGTGAGGACATCCTCACTTAAAAGTTCTCTTTTTATATAACATGTGAAAAATATGGATTTATAATATAAATAGTGTTGTAAAATAACTGGAATATGTGCGAATATTGAGCTGCACGTAAAGTAGATGAGACACAGTATTTAACGAGGTTCGGCTATGCCTACGTCCTCGGAGAGCAGCAACAGTAACTTTTCACTATGTAAAATACTAGGGCTACAAATTTAGTGTTTACAATATGTATGGCTCACTCAATTTTCTCTCTTGGAGAATTTCTTTCTTGCTCTCTTTCTTCTCAACTCACTCACCCTCTTTCTTCCTTCTCTTCCTCTTCTCTATGTGTAAACTTCTCTTGATGGAGGTATCTATTTATAGGCCTAAGACATTGGTTGTTCACCTCACAATATAATTGGTAGACAACATCATTAATATTCTTCAATCAACAACATCATTAATATTCTTCAATCAATTGGGTAGTGGTTTGGTTTGGTGGGTGTGTGGTTAGGTTTAGTGGGTGTTAGTTGGCTATGTGGGCTTCACCTATTCTTCTTTACTTATTCTTCTTTACAACACTCCCCCTTGGAGACCACATGTCCCTAGATTGGTTGCCTCATTAAAACCTTGCTTGGAGAAAAACCCAGTGAGGTAGAAAACTGATGGAAGGAAGAAAAAAGAGTACAACAATCTGTATAGCATACTTCTGGATGCTCCCCCTGATTAATATCTCCCCCTGATGTCTTCATGACTATCTTTTGGAGTGAGAATCTTTTGGAGTGAGTGGAGGATATAGCCATTAATAATTCTCGTAGTTGAGTAAGTAAATATATTTCCAGTGAGCTATCTCTATGTAAATCATAGAAATTTTCAGAGTCCGCGTTTCTAACAAAACTTGGGCTATTTGTAAGTTCACTTGAAAGAATATGCCCGTACATGGTGTTATGCGGAGATAGCATCAAATATACCTCACATCATCCCAAAATGATGGTGATGGAGTTGAGCCCTATTTGGAAAATATGATGTCCGGTCCAATATACTTCCGGAAAATCATTAAAGTGTCCAACAGATAATCCTCATAAAAATGCTTCAATACTTTCTTAGTATAAGCAAGAATCTCGTTGGCATAATGCTCGATCCTTAAGTCGAGACAAATATTTCGTGAATTCTGCAGAAGCTTTAATGTGTTGCAATCACATTATAATCAATGTACTCACTGAGGTAATTTATGCATATTAATATTGAGTACAAATTTTGTGCTTCAAGCACATGTCCTTTAGGGACTTGCTTTATGCAATGTCAATCCTCTCAACGGATTTTGTTTAAAAGGGATTAAACTTTATGACACATTATATAGCTTTAACCCAGCTATTTATACATCTTTAGGAAATCGCTTCTGGCGATATGCTCCGTGCATTTAATAACCCTTAAAGATAATATGTTGGTCTCCGTAATTGTGTAATAAGGGGGG
This sequence comes from Prunus persica, assembly GCF_000346465.2. NCBI lineage: Eukaryota > Viridiplantae > Streptophyta > Magnoliopsida > Rosales > Rosaceae > Prunus > Prunus persica. Next base: position 11,708,094 of record NC_034016.1, read on the forward strand.
GCACAATTGAATCTGTAAATATGGAGAAAAACCCAACATTCCTTGTTTCTGCCAGAAACAGTGTGTCATACAAAGCAGGTATATTCCCTTTTATTCCGAACACCCAAGTATAAATTTCAGTATTAACATCTTTTGGGGTTCGTACTGTGGGTTTGTTCTTTCACGTTCATTCTCATCTATAATGGAATTACTTCATTCCATTTTGGCCAATAATATTGTCGACATTTAATAATTGAACGTGGTTCCAATCAACACAGCCCATTGATGATTTGAGTAGCTACTCCAAAACTAAAAATTGTCATTCATCAATTCATGATCCCACCATTCTCATGTGCATGCGCATGCATCAATTATAAGCATTTCTTTGCTTTTGGGTACCCAAGCCACTTAATGTGGCTTTTATTATGTGAGAATGTGGATTATAACCTCCATTGGAGCGTTATTTAGCAGTAGGGCGTGGATAATCTCCATTTAGGGAGTTGGAACATTTAGAACCCATATATCTGTCATGCTAAAGGCATGCCACAGATTAATACATACATGTCAATTAATTTCTGGGACCTTAACCCATATTATGGGACTTTAACCCATATAATTTGCTACGCATTAGGCGTGCATAATATCAATATTGACATGGCAAAGGATTGTCCTTTCGGGACTTCAATCCACATCATTTGCTACGCAACAGGCGTGCATCATATTGATCACTGCTATACCCATATTCTGTTCTTATGGGACTTTAATTTGTGCAGTGTATTATCAATGTATCCAACTTACAATCTGTAAAATTTGCATTAATAATTCATGGATACATACAAGCCATTCTTTTGGAACGGACTTATCTTCCCATTTGGTTACCTTTCAAGATAAAATATCAAATAAGTATATAAGCATAAAATAACACAAGTATTGCTTACATCCTTAGGTGGGAGAAACTTTTCTCAATTATCATTCAAGCTCGTATCGGCCCAGTAACGCTTGATGATCTAGTTATATCCTGCAAGAGCAAAAAGTCACAATTCTTCCCTTTGTCAAAAATAAATAAATAACCCTCAGAGTTAGGATCACCGTATGGATTCTTTCTTCGGATGTTCGTTCTAAAGAAATAAAAACCCTTATGAACAGAGAGTTATAAAAAGAAAGAAAAGATACAAAGATTGTGATATTGATTGCAAGGTAAGGTAAGCAATCAAGGAAGGAAGCTGGTGGGAGCAAACAACAAGCTCTCATTTCTCCTAGTCTAGAAGGACCTCAGGAGATTAGAGCATAAGGTCGCCTTCACAGTTCCCGGATGTGGCGGAAACGTGATCAGGGATAGTCTCGCTTCCTGAATGGATGATCAGAGATAGTCTTGCTTCTCGGGCATATTGAATGTTCACTGATAAGAAAAATAAGTAGATATCGCATCACTAGGTATGGAGTAAATTGGATGTCTTCTGCAAAGAAAATTTCGTTAGTAACACATTTATACACAAATACAATGAATAGGTAGAAACGGTGAATTTCAAATTAACCATAGGAAAATTGCGAGATTCTCGGGATACTTTTGAAAAAGTAGCTCCGTGAAATCCGTAAAGCAAGATCGGCTTTTGACGAAAATAATACTTTGAAAACGCTGAAAGTGCCGACAAACATTAATGGAGGCCACGTGAAGTTTTGGAATCTGGAAAAGAAAAAGAGAATATGGGGATCCGAGAAGATATTGGGATCCTGAAAAACTGTAGCCATATTTCCTCCTATAGATATTGCCTTTGCAAAACTTGATTGGAGCAACTGCGTTTCAACTTAACTTCCTTCATTTTCTGAAACTTTAGTTTTCTTAAGACTTTCTTCGAAACCTTCTTAAAAATGGCTTCCTCTTCTTCCTGCCCAAATTATTTCAATTTAAATGATACTCCCACAACAACTAGTGACGCCCAAGTTTGGCGTCCATCCTTTGTATCCAAAAATCGTCATCTCACAGTTAATGATTCTGTGATGATGAATGATGCTACTGCTGTCATAGTAGCTAGGAATTTCATTATTTCAATGGATGAAATGTTGTTGACAGGGAGATCAGAGGAAGAGGCTATTGATGACTCAATGGCTTTTAGCATTCAGAGTGCTGCTTCTGTTTCTAACATGGCTGATCGTTTGCGTGCTAGAGCAAATGAGGTTCAGATTTTAACAACTGAAAATCCGTCTCTCCAAAGAATGCTTCATGAGTCTCAACAGGAGGTTGAGAAACTTAAAGGAGAGAATAATGCCTTGTTGAAACTTGTGAGTTCGTACTCTGTTGATACACTGAGAAGGCTAGACATGCTGCAGGTCTCCAATGAAAGAATTTTGGGAGACCACGAGAGGCTCATGGCTAAGCTTAAGAGGCGTCGTCCTCTTCCTTCAGAGGCTTCCAGAACATAATGTATTTTTATAGATTTTACAGGGTCTGCACCTTTATTGCAGGTGGAAAAATCTATCTGTTGTATGTTCCTGTTATAATAATTGCGCACATTCTTAAACTTGCACCTGTGGTTTTTACGTCTTTTCAAAATGACGGTTTGGAACCTTGTGCCTTATAGGTTCAAATAACCACATCGACTCTCCCAAATTTCATATTTCAACGTATGGAACTTTTGGCCTGGGCTAAACGCAAAACTCAGAATTTATTCACCCTTTTCAAATGGACATGAAATATGAATTGAGTAAAAGCCACGCTAATATCTTATATATTTGGGTTCATGAGCTTCCGGCCCAGATATAACAAAATGTGAGGGGAGCCTCAATTCATCATTCTCTTATGCCAAAGAAATATGTGGCGTACCACAATTTGCAATAATACCTCAAGGGTTGTCCATTTAATTGTTGGAACTTCAGGTTCTCAACACTGTTAGATTTTGAACCTCAAGTCAAAATCACATGTTCTCATGGTATGGACATTCAATCCCCTTAGATTTTGAACTTCGGGCCAAATCACATATTCTCATGGTATGGACATTTTTACAATTTTCTGTACATATTTCTGGACTTCAAGCCCTTACATAATTGTCCATGTTTTGAGGAACTTCTGGCATCTCATTTAATTGCTCATCCATGAGTTTAAGGAACTGCAGGTTCCCTTTTTTTTTTTTTTTTTTGAATAGTGATGGTTTACCCAAAATGATTAATATTTATGTATACGTCACTATTCATATATCCGGTACTATTCATCAAGTCATGAATACGTATCTATTCATGTGTACAATACATTTGCCAGTACAGTTATCATCCATGTGTACGGCATTATGAACCAATACGGTACTGTTACATCATTAAGGAACCCCAGGTCCTTATTTACATGTCAGGGATCAAGGACCCTCAAGTCCAATTATATGTTTACAAATATAGTACCGGAGAGACTGCCAGCTCTCATATTAACATCATCATCAAGGATCTTCAAGTCCTGATGTAATTGTATGATGAGGATCAAGGAACTTCTGGTCCTGATCTGCATACTGTAAAAACTCATCATACAGCACAATTAATCCATAAAATAAATTACTGGTATGGACGATAAACCCGCACCATACTTTAAATAAATGTAAATGTGCGGTAAAATAAATTCATAAATTAAATTGCTTGCTGTATGGACGTTAATCCCGCACCATACCTTAAATAAAATTAAATGTGTGGTAAATTAAATTCATAAAGTAAAGGTGCTTGTATGGGCATTAATTCTGCTCCATACATTTAAATAAAAGTAAAGGCGTGGACGATAAACCCGCACCACCCTTTTAAATAAATACTGTTGTATGGATAATAAACCTACACCATACAGTAAATAAAATAAATGTGCGGTAAAGTAAATTTCATAAAGTATGAGGGTCAATTCCACATCATACTTTAAGTAAAAGTAAATTTGCGGTAAAGTAAAGGTGCTTGTATGGGCACTAATTCTGCTCCATACATTTAAATAAAAGTAAAGGCGTGGACGATAAACCCGCACCACCCTTTTAAATAAATACTGTTGTATGGGTAATAAACCTACACCATACAGTAAATAAAATAAATATGGGGTTAAAACCACCACCGAATAAAATAAGAAAAATGTTAGTATTAGTAACGGTCTCCCACTGATAATATGTTTAGTATTACCAAGGGTCCATTTTTGTTAGTGGTTAGTAATAGAAAAGTGAATAGATATAGCATATTATATTACCATCAACTTTTCATATATATATACAATGGTTAGTAGTATAAATAATAGTGCAGCACAAAAATTATACCTGAGAGCTTCTCGTGCTGATAATGTGTTGTAAAATAACTGGAATATGTGCGAATATTGAGCTGCACGTAAAGTAGATGAGACACAGTATTTAACGAGGTCCGGCTATGCCTACGTCCTCGGAGAGCAGCAACAGTAACTTTTCACTATGTAAAATAATAGGGCTACAAATTTAGTGTTTACAATATGTATGGCTCACTCAATTTTCTCTCTTGGAGAATTTCTTTCTTGCTCTCTTTCTTCTCAATTCACTCACCCTCTTTCTTCCTTCTCTTCCTCTTCTCTATGTGTAAACTTCTCTTGATGGAGGTATCTATTTATAGGCCCAAGACATTGGTTGTTCACCTCACAATATAATTGGTAGACAACATCATTAATATTCTTCAATCAACAACATCATTAATATTCTTCAATCAATTGGGTAGTGGTTTGGTTTGGTTGGTGTGTGGTTAGGTTTAGTGGATGTTAGTTGGCTATGTGGGCTTCACCTATTCTTCTTTACTTATTCTTCTTTACAACAAATAGTTTAATTATTCTTTTTCTATGAGTATTGTTGATGTCCATTTTATCTTATTTCTATTTACACCCAGACAGTCAGTGTTTGCATTACAAATATGCAATTGCACTACGCTGATGCAATTCCAAAGTGCAGTGCACAAATGCAAATAAGCAAAAACTGTACATATTTTTAAAGAAGACATTCTATAAATTGTAAGGGGCAATAATAACATACTAATGCAAAGTTGTATATATTATAAATGGTAAGGGGCAATTATTTGTACTCAAATAAATATTATATAAAAGATAATTTTTTATGCAACTTCAACCTAACACAATTGTACATATGTTATGCAATAGTTGATCTCCCTATATGCAATGTTATGCAATAGTTGATCTCCCTATATGCAATTTTAAATAATTGCATATAGGCGGTTTACAATAGGATGTAACACTGTTGCCTTAAACAGATTATGTTCGATACAACGGTCTCTTCTTCCAATTTTTATTTCTTTTGAAATTTTGTTTTGTAAAATCAGAAAGACCATGTTAAGGTTTGAATGATAAGCATTGATGTGTTTCTTAGCAAGTTTCTTTTAAGATTTAAATTCATACAAAGCACAAAATTGGAAACAACCTTTAAACCAAAATATAACTTCATTTATATTGATCAAAATTGCCAGAATTGTTCTAATGGCATAATTTGTATAATTTATTCAGGAACTTTTGTGCAAAATTGTTCACGACAAGGCCTACCTCTACTTGTGCCTAACTATATCTTTCAAATTGCTACACAACATTCATGTTGGCTTGCAGCTGCCTTGAGCATATATGATGGGCGATGGATGGTAGTTTTGTAGACTGGGAGCTGGTTGTTCAGGGTTAGGACATTTTTTTTCTGCAGTTTTGGCCTTGCCCAGATTCTCATTGATCTTCTCCAAGGCATCATCCCTTCTAGCTTTGGCATTCTCCAACTCTTGCTCTAGCCTGGTGATATATAGCTGAGCTTGTTCAAACTCCTCAGCATGGCTCTTTCCAGCTACCACTACCTCAGCCTTGGATTGGACACCTTGCTCATATTGCAGAAGTGTTGACTCAGCACTTGGTGCCAAGTCAACACTTGTATGGTATTGGTTCAGGGTATCCCTTTAGTTCTTTCTCTTGATTGGAGGCCATGGTGAGGTAGTCTTCCCAATCTAGGTGAGCTCTTAGCATCTCCATTATGGCATTGTAGACAACTTTGATGTCTGCATAACTCTGCGCAACATCAAAAGGTTTTAGGTCCAGCTGGCCAACGTTTCTCTTGCTGTAGTTATTGCCACTGGAGTAGACACTAGTTCTGTAGGATTTTCTAGCTCCAGAAGCTTCTTCAAACTTTTTCTTGGCTGCAGAACCAGGGCTTTCATCACTTTCTTCTTCCTATTCTTCTACTTATTTCTCTCCATCTGACACCACATAGGTGATGTCTCTAGCTGGACAGGAGTTGAGAGGAACAACTTCAAAGATTGGAGCCTTCTTGAGCAAAGGAAGTGAACAATCAATATTTTATCATGTCTAGAAATCAGAAAATGGAGAAAGACAAGAAGAAACTTACTATTTGGTTAGAGTTTTGAAAGCTGGATCAGGATCTACTTGCTCTTCTTCCACCTTGGCTTCATCTGCAACCACAATTGGTGATGAGAGTCTCAAATGACATCTTTTTAATATTATTTTGGAGACTTTATGATATAATTTTGGCTTAAAAATATAATTTCACTTGTTATTACATTTTATTCTCACCAACTGCATTTATGAATTTTCTATATTAATTTGGTGAACTTATTCGGTGAATTTATATTATTGTGATTATAAAGAGAAGTAAAGAGGGAGAAGAGAAGACAAAACCGTTGAAGCTAAAGAGCCTATTTCATGTCATTCATAGTCATTTAACGCCCACTACCTCACCGTTATTTCTTTTCTACTAACTCTCCACTATCAACACATGTTTAATCCAATTAATCTCACACTTAAACCCTTCATGACCCACCATGAAGGTATTAACTTCCCACTCACCTCATTGACTACTATAAATCACCCATCAACTTATTTGGCAAGGGCACCACTACGACATATTTCTTTATCCATTTTATTCAAAATTTAATTTATGTTTTCCTTTGTAATGAGTTGCTAGAACTCTAACTAAGGTTAAAGGGAATGTTCTTTGAGTAAGTTTGTGAATTGTTCTTTAATCCAATATACGGTATGAATTGCTAAATTATTTTATTTTTGGTTGTTCAATATTTTCATATCCTTTTATTTTGATTGATGTTAAGTGCTATTATCTTTTCATGAGTTCAATTATATTTTTCTCATTGTTAAGAACTGACTTAGCATGCTTTTAAATTAAAAAAAGTAGATATTAAGCAATTTCATTTTCTGAACAATCATTAATAAAAGATAACATTGAAAAATTAAATTGGTTTTAATTTCTTTATCTTTCGATTAAAGTTTCTCAATGATGATTTTAATCGAGTTATAATTTGGATTAAAGAGCATGAAACATATTTTGTTTAAAGAATTGAACCTTGATGCCTTAGCATTTTCATTATTGATATTTCATTTTTAAACTCAATTTCCACAACAATCAAATCAAATTACTTTTTCATTTTGCATTTTGCTTGTCACTTTTATTGTGGTACGTTTAATTATTTCTTTGTGTGCAGGTATTTATCTACCTGCTCCTTGAGGATACGATACTTGGACTTTCAAGATTATTACTACGTGTGACTACTTGCACTTGGGTAGACGCAACAGTTGGCTCTGGTGCAGCCTTAGTCTCCGTTGGACTACTAGCACTCTCTTCCACATTAGCCATCTTCTCATCAATAGCTGGAGCATTGGCTAATCTCACCATCTCTATGATAGGATCAAAAGCAGAAGAAGAGTAACCCACAGAAGGGTTAACTCCCAATGGTGATCCCATCATCTCCATCTCTAGTTTATGTCAGTCTAACTCTTTCAATGAGCCAAAGGCAATCTGAAGAAATTTGGAAGTATGCTTACTTTGTGGCTAGGGGGACTTGAAGTAATATGAACCAGCATCTTAGATTTTTTTGTCTGATGTGTTCCCTGCTCAGCCCTAGTGCTCTTTGTGATAACCTCACTCCTTTTGGACTCTCCATCACTTTTTCCTTTTAAACCAAGTGTCTTAGCCTAATCTCTTTGAACACAAATAGAAAAAGGAAAAAGGGAATAGATCTTTTACCCTTGATGACCTTTTCTTGATTTCTCAAGAATGAACACATTTGTTGGAAATGCCTTTTGTTTCTCTTGATTTTGTTTTCACCTTAAGCTCCAAGATTAGAGTCCTCTACCTCACTACATCAAATGCTCCTAGAGATGAAGAGAATGAAATTAAGAAGTATGGATGCTAATCTACTTCTTGATTGGACCAATTTTTAGTTTATGGAAGATGAGATACAAAGATGATCACTCATCAACCAAAGTAGGAAATCAAAAACCCTAGCTAGGTTTTCTTCAACACTTAGCTTATATAGGACAACACAAAAGGCAATTGGGTGGGTATTTGGGGCTCCATTTGGTCTATGGGTCATGTCATCTTATGACACTTATTCCTTGGGCCCATTAGCATTTTAGGCTATTTTGTCCCTTTATTTTAAAATCATATTTAAAAGCCCAATCCAATATTTCTATATGTCAATATTATTCCATAATTAATCTTTTAATTATAATTTAACTATTAAATTATAATTATAGTCTTACTTAATTGACCTAGTCGAATTATTGACTTTGGTCAATTGCTCCGGTCAACATGTCAACTTTTGACAGTTGACTTTGACATTTGATTATCAACCATTGACTTATGTCTCCTCATTTCATTTCTCCTCGTTTGTACTTCTAATCACATTCTTTGAGTGTGCAGATCCATATGTTCCCTTTAGCAAGGTAGTGGGTTGACTCAACTCCTCAGAGATGATATACGAATTAAATTGCACAATTAAATTCTTCATATTAATAAAGGTTAATTGAAACCTTTTAGGACATCCACAAACCATGGTTGTCGCCTAGTAGCAAGTCATGGTTATCTGAGCTAAATGAGACGCTGTGAAAGAACCTATTCAAATTGGAATGACCGTGCAATTGAATCATTCTCTTATGTCAATACTCCTTATTCACATTTTTAGATTATGGAATCCGATTGTCAATATCCTGATGTGAATCATTTTGTTTATATGATTATCCTGGTAAGATTTGGATACTTATTCTTTCAAGTCTTATCCACTACTATGTGCAGAGATTTGACCATTCATATCTTGGAGTATTCTCTCTCCTTTACTGAGAGTAGAGATTTCTTGTTGTACATTCATTTGCTTCCATGACTATTAAGAATCATGATGAGCATCTTTAAGCTATGATGCCTTAGGTCTAAGGATTAATTTACACCATTGCAATTTATGAGTTTCAACTTGACATGTGAGTAAAGACTTCCATACTGTAACTCATGTGTTGGATCACGTTCAGTGTACTTGTTCTTCTACAAGCACCTCCACACATATCAATGTTTCTCCACACTTAATGACTTCAGACCTTGTCATTCCCTACATATAGAGACGATACTGTGTGTATTGGTCTTTGCAGAATATTGACGCCCAATTAATAGTCCTATGACCAGGGACATATTTAAGATTTAGGGATGATAAGAAGTCTCCATGTATGCAATCTCATTACATAGCTCTCATATCCACTTGTGTATTCCTTGGATTATGGTTGTTCAACATGTTGAAATATAATATAGGATGATTTAATGTATAAAACAACATTTCTTGCCTATTGATAACACAATATGTCTTTTATCAAAGATGTCCTTAACTCTAACTATTAGATAATTAGTTGGCTTTATGGGCATATTTCTAACAGGAGAAACTTCAGTAATTTTTTGCACATTAAAAGAAACATTAGCAAGGTGATTGAAGGACCAAATCATGGTCTATCAGTTGAAGCACTAATGTTAACATGATGGGAGAAAAGGATACATATGTTGATGAGACAGTTTGTCTCTCAAAAGCTTTGGTTGATGGTTGAGGAGTTGGAACCTTTGAAGTCTGCAATCAAAACTCAAAAGCAGCCCCAATTAAACTAAACAATGGTCTATGACTTGAATAGGCAGCTCGAACTGTTACCTGTTGAGTCACCGGGCTCTTTATAACAGTTGTTGTTTCAGCTAGCTTCTCCACTGAAACAATACTAGCTGTTAAAAAGACTAAGACATGGTTTTTTATTCAAACTTCTAAACTTTTGCTTACTTTAGAAGGGGAGCAGATATCTTTGAAGTCTGCCTGGTCTTGGAAGAATACGTTCGGACTGGCTTAGTCTGCAAATCAAAAGATCGGTTCCCTCTCCGAACTCACACTTGTCAAGACAAGAGACCAACAATGGTCTTACCTAAGCAATTGAGGCAGTTTTTGCAGCATATACATTAAGTGTAGAGGCCTCTATCACTGTTTCTCCTCTTGCTTCTATCTCTTTTATCTCTATCTTAGTCAGTTGAAACCAAAAGTACAATTAGTTATTGCATAAGCTAAAGGCAAATAACTAATAAGAGCCATAAGAGAAAAAATTGCTTACTAGCTGAAGGACCACAGGCAAGACCAATCCTGGTTTCTCTACAAGCTCATGAATCCTCGGATCTGCCAGGATATATGCTCTACTCACAATTGGAGTTGGAGAAGCTCCAACAGTTTCAGACCTTGTGAGATTTTCAACCTTTCCAGCATCAACATCTCAGACCTTTCTTTCTCATTTTCTCATCTTCGCGGTCCTTTTTCTCTTCCTTTTGATCATGGGAGACTTTTTCTCTTCATTATCTCCTTCATCTACTAACAAATTACAATCAAAGTCAGTTGAGAATTCTACACTTCGGACACAATATATCTAATTAGGATTCTAATGCAGTAAAGTGTCTTACCATTCCATCTCACTATCATAACCTGAGAAGCCACCTCTGGTCCTGGAGCTTGTGCTATCTTTGCAAGAAAATGTTCAAACATGATTAGCAGAAATTCTATGAAATCTCATAGGCAAAATGGTGAAACAAGTGCAAATGCTTACCAATGCGAGAATTCTAGTTGTTTGACTCAATGACCGCCAGAATTGTCTCCATATCTCCTGCACTCTCACCCACTGCAAAGTCACAACCCTTGAAGAGGTCTCTGAAGGCATTTGGGGTAGGCTGCCAGAAGTTATTGCCTGAGACACCAGACCACCACACAAAGAAGCTATCTGAGCACTGACAACTTGGTGCATATCCAACCATCTCCATGCCTGGGAGCAGTCTTGACATCTTTCTTGAGGTTTTGGCTATCTACACCAGGCTGATCTTAAGGGGTCTGAAAGAGTTTTCCAAATTCAGACTAGAGCAGAGGTACTCTGGTATCACCTGCTGACAACCCAGTTGCATGCCACAGAATTGGGGGTTGTAGGCTTTTACTCCATACACATACTGGTGCAGTTTGCTGCCACTATATGGTAGATCTCTTGGGAGTAGACATATAAACGCCTTGGCAAAAAATTCCTCCTTGGCTTTGCCCACTTGGGGAGGAGTCTCACATATCAACCTATCCTTGAACCAAGGATGCCTCCTTTGGACACTAGCCAACCATTGGCTTTTTGTTCTCTAGGTGTTGTGTCTAAAGGCCGCAAGGCATAACTCTGTAGTTGGCTCAAAGAGAGCACTCTGTATCATGGCTTGGGCAAGCACCACATCATGTTCAAACTGCACCCCATGGGTCCTTAACTTTAGGAAATACCATTGTAGCCACATCTAGACCATCCAAATTACTCCATTGATGTTCATATTAATAGGATCCTTTGTCACGTCATGAAGGTACCTGTAAATGGAGGCCAACACCCACTAACCAATAGCCACGTCTGTGTAGTTATGTAAAGCCTCTACTAGATGGAGCCACTCTACTCAGACACAGTTAAAAGCATTAGGAAAGATGAACCTGTTGATCAAATACAATAGGTGTTGGAAATTAGGAATGTTATTAAATTGTTATTTAGTTTCCTTTTATTAGTTGATTGTAATTGATTTGGTGTAGTCTCCAAGTAACCTAGTTTTCCTAGTTAAGCTTGTAATATCTCTATAAATACTTAGCCTTTTGGCTCTATTAATAACAACTGAGAATTATTCTTCTTAACAAAATCTCTAATTTCACATGGTATCAGAGCACTGATTCTAGGGCGTCTCTTGAAACTTTTTTACAAACCTTATTTTCATCACAACCCTAGTTGCTAATCTTTGAAATCCTTTGCCAAATTGAGAGTCGTTGGCGCTTTTCATCCCTCACCCATGATGGGTATTCATCTTGTACAGTCGTCTTGTTCACCCTCTCCTCAATGATCAATATTTTATTCCTGCTACCAAAGCCATACCATCCCACAGTTCCTACATCTAACTAAACCAACAGTCGCACCCTTCTTTGGCGCTGCAATTTCCTTATGTTTTTCATACAAGTATTGCTCTGTATACAAATCATATTGAGCCATCTCTAGTCATGCTCTCTGTTGCAATCAGATATTGAGCCCATGTTTTGATGTCTACTACGCTTGCCACAACCACAGCATCTTCGGCCTTCATCGAGCCTACCCATCATTTTTTTAAGTCGTCTACGCTTGCGGCAGACCCGCCGTCTTCATTGCGATTCCTTCGTGATCCTCGTCACTGCTCACTAAGCCGTTTATTTCCTCCTTGAGCCTCGTCAACGCTCACCGAGCCATCATGTCTTTGGACAACCCACGACATCTCCAACAAACGCAGGAGGCTCTACATTAGCACCACTGCTGTTGACCAGCCATTGTGTTCATTGATTCTTTGCCCTGCCTAGAAACCATCGATCGCTCGTATCGAAGCCATCTATCGTAATCTTCCTGAGAGCACCTTTGCACAACTGCTGGTCCTTTTTCTCTCTGTGTTGTCATCGCTTCTTTGCACCACGACAACCCAACATGAGCGTTCACTTTCTCTCCTTTGTTGATATATCAGTTTCTCTTTGAGGTTTCACATCAGACCCAATTTTTTGTTTTCTTTCTCTACCTAACTTTTTTCTTGGCCAAGTTTGATATTTTCTTTCTGTCTCCACATGCACATCACTCAATTCTTCTTCTTCTTTTTTTGGCTAACTTTTTCGATGGGTCATATCCTTTTTTCGGTGGGTCATTTTTCAAACCAAAAATAAAAATAAAAGTATTTTTTTCACTTTCACGCCATCTTCTTGGCTTTGCTCCTTTTCCTTTTTTAATCTCTCTTTCATCATTATTTTTCATTCTCTCTTCTCTTTTTCCAAATCTCGACCCTCTACAAGCTTCGGATTTGAGGGGCAGATATGGGCGATAGACACATTGTTACACATCAGCTGCACACAGGCAGCTGCACACCATCATCAATAGCTTCCGCACAATTGCACCATCAACATCATCAATCAGTTGCACCAGCAACACCATCATTCAGCTGCCCCAGCAGCATCATTATTCAGCCTCAAGAAAAGGCATCATCAACAACATTTGTTGCACATTAGCAACAAAATCACCATCGTTGCACATCAGCAACATCAACAACAGCCTTCATACATGCAACATGCGCTGAACATCAGCACAACTTTATTTGGGTGCTGCTTCCTTCAACTCACGACTCTCATACATCGTTGGATTTGAGAGGAGCAACAACCCCCTTTACAGCAGCACACCACTGCTCCATTTGCCTCCAAATTTGCCTTCATTACAATAGTGACACAGCTGCGACACAGTTGCCCCCTCTACAGCAGTGACACAACTGCCTCTTTATCAACAACCTTTGGGAGTAACACCTTTCACAATCTCTTGTGCAAGTTGGACGTTCTTGATATCCACCCTCCAACTTGAGGGGGAGTGTTGGAAATTAGGAATGTTATTAAATTGTTATTTAGTTTCCTTTTATTAGTTGATTGTAATTGATTTGGTGTAGTCTCCAAGTAACCTAGTTTTCCTAGTTAAGCTTGTAATATCTCTATAAATACTTAGCCTTTTGGCTCTATCAATAACAACTGAGAATTATTCTTCTTAACAAAATCTCTAATTTCACAATAGGAACATCATATGTTCTTGTTCTAGATCTTTCCTATACTTTGTCTTAAAGTGCTTTATAAACTTGGAGTAGGCTGAGTGGTTAGTTATTTCTTTGGTTGAGATCAAGCACTCCTTCTTCAATTTCTCTCCTTGACTGAACTTCCTTTGGTATTCACCAATACAGTCATGGACTTTCCTGTGAGGCCTAAAACAAAAATAGCTGCCATCCAGCAGAGTTGGTGTCATTGGACCAACTCCAAAGTCGAAGGTATTTAAAGAGCTATTCCAAAACATCAGAAGCTAAAACGGATGATTCTGGCTTCAGGTCTTGAAGACTAAAGATTATGGCATCATAAATGTCATTTGCTCTCCAGTAAGTACCAAACTGAGATTCCATATCCACCACCCAATATTTCCAAGCACTGCCAGGCCTTATTGGCTCACTGTAGGGATACAAGTTACCTTTTGATGTTGGCATCCAAGTTCTCCCAACATGGGGTATAAGGACCTTTAAATAGGATACTAGCCCTAGGTTTTATCATTTCTGCAGAAGAAATGCTGGTAGGTTTGTTAGTTACATACGTAGGTCATAATACCATATTTCTGTCTAGGAAGGTTATGTAGTTCCAGCAAATTACCTCTCCTATTTTGGCCTCAACCAGGGCCTCCAGTTGCTCCATGTTCTTCTTCCTCTCGAGAAGTGCTCCTGTGAACACCCGTATTTTTAAAAGTGAAATAATCTTATTGCATATGCAACACCTCTTGCATGCGAATGTTTATTGGTAAAAATCTAAAAGACTAGGAGGAATAGATTTTAAGTAGGAGTTAAATGTTTATTTTAAATTACATGTGGTAGTTTTTCCTTACTTGGTATTTGACGTGCAAGTCATTTGAGCTGAGTTTTATTATTTGTAATTAACTATTCTACTTTGCTTTACAAGTGTTTTTTTTTTAATTTTTAATTTTTAATTTTTTTTTTATGATGACCAATCCTTCTTTAAGCATGAGCTGGTGAACCTTGGAGCAAAACCTTATCTGTTAAGCCACATCCCTTCATTAATTAAAATCAACTAGTTGCCGCCTTTTAGCTACTATAAATAAGAACCATTTCCTTTGATTGTTTTTACGACATGCATGGTAGTGCATGGAAGAACAAAGAAAGCGAGATAGAAATAGAGGTAGAGAGAAGTAGAATTGTTAAGAAAAAGAGTAAGAGACTGAGTTTGTGAATGCAGTGGAAATTTGGGAAACACCTTACATTTCTAGCAAAAGCTTTGGTGTTTAGGGGCCTTTTACGAAGATTGATTTAATTAAATTTTGTGCGCATTATATTATGCATGGTATTACAATTTGGTTGACGTTTCTTATTAATAATGTAATATTTGGTTGTGTGATTGTATGTCACTTAATTAGTCATATCAATTAATTAGTTATATCAGTTTACCATAAAAAGGTCTATGTCCCTACCGAGCTGCAGTTTCACTCACCTCCTAACAGATTTTACAAGTACTGAACCTAAAATCTAGAACTTGTGATGATTTTGGCATATCTATAGAGTGTATTATGTACATAGCTTGTGGATGAATAATGAGCTACTCTTTTAGTGAAATCCTGAGTAGTTCTAAACTTGTAAAATAATATAAAAATTTTAAGATTTCAGATGTTGTCGTTTCCGCTAAATATTCTATGTGAAATATTTATTTTATTTATTTAAATGTTTCTTCACATTTTAGTTATATTTTTTAGAATTTAAGTGTGAATCACGTCTTAATCCAAGGTTACGTAAATTCGTGGGTTGGGGCATGACAGCTCCATCTCCAATCAAGAAGGGCGTCCTTTTAATTATCTCTTCTTCTTCAGCCTCTTTCCCTTTTCATTGTCTTCCTAGGTGTCATCTCTGTATGATGAAACAGTAAAACTCGAGCCAAGGTGTTTGAGGTTTTATGAGGATTGAAGGTTTCGTATGAGGAAAATGAAAAGCACAATGTCTGAGAAAATGGGAAGCATTGGTAATGTTAGGTTTCAATTTCTGCGTTTTCTACTAAGAGTAGAATGAGTAGAAGGGGAAGAGTTGCCTTTAGCTGTTTGGAAGTAAAGAAACAATTCAAAATTCAAAAGCATGGTGCACAGATTCAATACCAAGGAAGTTATCACGCAAGAGATTACCAACACGTGGCAAGTGTTGAAATGACACCCAAGGCAGATGTGGCTTTTAAATTTAATCAATTACGTTCAAACTGATTAAAATTAGGGGGCAAATGTTGGATCAAAATTAGCTCACCCTAATTTCTGCAATCAATGGGCCTTTAGAGCAACTTCACCCATTTGCCCCTTGTCATGGCAAGGGGGGAGCTAGGGCAGCCACTATTCACGTGAATAGTGGTTGCCCTTGCAAATAGTATTGTGTGTTTCCACCCGTTGTCATGGTAAATGACAATTACTATTTATTTTTTTCACAAATTTGTTTACCTAAACAATTAATTTCGATAATATTTTCGTATAAGATTTTTGGGTTCGTACGTGTCAATATTTATTATAAAATTCATATCTCAATCGGATAAAATTTAAGTATTTATAGAAAAAAAAATTCGATTTAAAAAAAAAAAATTTCGATTTTCATTTTTTTATTGCACAAAAATTGGCTGCCGTTGGATTAGAGAAAAATTTTTTGATCGGAGAGCCTAGAGCACGACACGTGGACTTTAGCGGCACTGTAGCGCTGACGTCAGCACCAAAACGAGGGTTGGCATGCCGCTGGAGTAGCTCTTAAGCAGTTGGAGCAAAGTCGCATAAGTCAAATGCCAAATAATCAAGGCTCGACATAATTTATTGTTGAAAACCCTAAAAGCCCATCGAACATATGGAACTTTAATGGACGTTGACTAATCAAACAGGTCGAATTGGAAAAGTAAAGCTCATTGGACAAATTGTGTCTGATGGATTTTATAGAAAACAAATAAGTGGTTTCAGAAACTAAATTGAAATGATGATTGTAAAATCGTATGATTGGGCCCCGAAAATGGATAAAATGGTGTCCTTTCTTTTAAATTCATAAATAGAACAGACATTGTAAATTTATGAATTTAAAATCAGTTACTGCCAAAGATGTGGCATGTCATGATTGGCCCAAAAAAGAAAGCCATTAGTCCAAATAAACAAATATCCATGTTTTTGTTTATTAAGAGGTTTTTTGTTTAAACCTCAGAAGACCGTTACTGTTATCTGGGTAAAAGCGCGAATATCCAATTTTTAACTCAAAGCTAACTTCGACAACTGATGGAAAGTCGGCGTTGAAAGAAAAGCAAGACAACCATATTAAATACGATTTGAACCATGAAGATTGACCTCTTAAGCTTGTTTGGGCCAGCTAAAAGTGCAAGAACTCAGGGAGATCCAAGGAACCGCTAGACCCAGTTGCAAAGAAGAGATCAGTTATTAGGATATTTTTCTTTACCAAGAGGACAAAACCCAGAAGCCAAAAGGGCTATAAGTAAGAAGAAATGATTTTGATTCAAGGACGGCACACATCTCGCAGCAGATCAATGGCTAAGACTTGAATCAAAACCTTTCTCAGTTTCTTGAGTTCCTAGTTGACAACTCCTGATTGGAACTCTCTTCTTTTTCCAAACACATACTCTGAGTGATTCCTAGTTGATGACTCCTAATTAGAATTACATTGTTATTGTTTGTAACCTTAAATGCTCTGCCAACATCAGTGCTTGGTATGATTTTTGTAAGCTAGTGGCATTTTCTAGTTTATCTACGATCAAATTCATATATGCAAGCTTTCTTAAGCATTATGGATATTGTTGATACCTCCATCAGACTCTTTGTACTGTCTCAAGCAGACTATAGTAGTGTCTGAGGAGTTCTGTTTTTGTTTGATAATCGTTTCCCTATTTTCTGTTGGGTTGCTTTTCGCTTTTAATCAAATATATCTGATCTAAATAGATTCGTACTTACTTTCTTGCATCAATATAATACCTTCCGGACACCAACAACTTTAAACTTTTATTTCATTGTCCGATATCAGTTTAAAGTTGTTACATCTTCCAAGTTTTTATTCCATAACAAGTAAAATGCTAAAGCCCTCTTAGCCGAGGCATAGAAAAGAAACTATATATCCAGATTAGATTCCCCAATTGGAGCACAATGGCTTTGGTTAAAGGTTAAGATACAAGAGTGCAACACTATCTTCACATCATTAAATCACTCGTTCTCTCTTTCTAATATAAGAGTAAAACACTAGTAGTGGCACGCCTAATGCATCCGATGAAAGGGACGTCAAGTCCAAATTAAGGGCCTAGGCTAGCCTTTCTTGATCAACAAGTAACACATCGCATGCAGTTGAACATCAGCTTGCAAAAGGACTGGGGCATCGCAGTGTTCTCCAAAAGCCCTCAAAAGCTTTTGGCATGTACAGGTTTAGATTAAATCGACAATTCATGAATCATCCGGTTACTAATTATAGAATCTTTTTTAATTTCACTCAATTTTTTTTTCAACAATTTCACTCAATTCATATACTTCCTATTTCTCTCTACCATTCTCACGAAGCAAGAGACACTCAAAGCAGAATCCACAATACGGCACCCAAGTGCTTGTCTATCATCCTCTATTATTCCGCATGTTTCTTCACATCAGCTCTGGAAGTCGAAATTATATCTTTATGAGTGCTGTGCTGCATTGTTGCGTGGGCAAAGAGAGACACTTGAGCAGGTAATGAATTTTGATAATTGCAGATAAATGCATTTTGATGGGACTAGTTTAGTTTTAGGCAACCTCGTTCTGAATAGTGCATTTTGTGAAAAGGTGGTGCCTTTAAGCTGTTTCGGGAACAGAAAGCTGTATAATGATTTATTATGTGAAATAAACATGGCATATGGTAACATGCTGCGCTCCATAAACTGAATGGATCGCCTGCTAAGTTAGTCAGTCAGCAGATGCTTGGTTTCCAAGGGCTACTCAGAATTCTATGCCACTTTTAACGAGCAAGTGAAAATACGCAAAATTGTTGGATTGAGGTGAAAATTCTGCTGATAGGTATGGAAGATTAACAAGAAACGGCGTGTAAACTTGTTGGTTTTAGCTAAAGGAGAAGATGAAGTATGTTTATACCAAACAAAAAGTGATGCAATGTTAGTAGTTGGGTCAGCATTTGTCCAGGATAGAATAACTGATCAGTTTTTTACACGTTTGACGTCATGTTACAAATTCACATATTATAATATGAGTAGACAATATTGTATTAATAAAAGCAAAATTAAGTGTTTTTACATGAATCAGTAACACCACATGACAGTATTATGACGACACCAAAAAGTTTATCGAGTCACATCAAATCCCTATAAACTTCTGTTTCTTCGCTGTGTTCATGTATGGCTTGAAGACCCATTCATCCTGGGATTCAGTCTGCTCCAGTGTTCCCAACTTTATCTGCAACACCAGAGAGAGAAAAAAATAAGTAAGCAAAACAATACAATGAAATATTAATTAAATAATGCACTAGAGTCATAGAAACCTCGAGGTTCAACCGTAACCATTATGGCCACTTTAAACATTTAACTTGAACTGGAATAAAAGACGGCCATTGAAATCATAATTATTTTCCAGTTTAAACCTTATGTGTGATTAGTAACTGCTCTTGGAGACAATTAAATATATATATATATAATATTTAAATTTTCCCATGCGGATATCCAAACATTATTATCGTGCGGATGCCATGTATCATCGTATGTATGTATGTATGGCTTGAACCCAATATTTGGACAGTGAATAAGGAGATAGCCAACCAAGTAAAATACAAGAAATATTACAGGCTACTCGAGTCATGTATAACCATTTTCATTTTAACTTCAACTTGAAGAAAAAGAATCACACTCCATTCATCTGTCCATGATGGCCATTTATGGGAAGGTACATCAATATATTTTCCAGTTTAAGGCTATGTTTAAACTATTCTTGGTCTTGGAGAATAGTACCCACCCTTTCCCAACCATTTTTCCAGGAGAAAGGGTTGGGCCATAGGGAAGAAAGGCTAAAATGTTCAAGGCAGGACACTTCAATGGGCAAACCTACCACAGCGAATGCCTGTACCTCATAACCAGACATATTGAAGTACTTTTGGGTGCAGTTTGAAACAATACAAAAGGTGAACAGACATGAAGGCAAAAAGACTAAACAAAGAAAAATATACAAAACAGTAAATTAAACTGAAAATACGAGAGCAAGTGTGATATCAATGCAAGAAGCACAAATCCTTGACCATATAGGTAAAGCGCTAACCTTGAAAAGCCTCATTTCAAACCGAGGACCAATCTCCTCCAGAACAATGGATTTAGGACCTTCATGCTTCTCATAAGTATGATGCCTGTAGGTTCTCAGTTTGTCAACGGAAAAGCAAAGCAAAACTTACACATTTAGCGAAGAATAGAATCGCAAATAAGAAAACTCACTTACTAAATCACACAGCGGGAAAAGAAAAGCACAAATGAGACAACAAACCTGAATGAAATATAGTCTGACTGATTGGCGAAAGTGATTATGCGCTTTGTATCTGGCTTTGGCACTGGAAAGAGATGCTTCAAAATATTTGCTGTACCTCTCACCCAACTATCAACACATCAAGAAGTAAAAAGATAATATAATATAATGTTGATAGGGTGGTAACTAAGAAGGCCAACTCAAAAATAGGAGTGATGTATTTATACATAAGATGAAGGTGTAGCAGAACCACATATGCAAACCCAAAAGAGAGGAGAATTTAGAAAAAGTAAGAACAGTAATAAGGGGGAAAGCGAGTGATAACGATGAATAATGCGCCACATCCAATCACAATACCATCAGGATAGGTTTTTTAATAAGCCATCAGGATACTTTATTAATACACCAAAACAAACCAGCAGAGGACAAAATGGTGCTTCAAAGGGTGAGAGTCCTTGAAATTTCATAGTCAGTAGTAAATTCATGAAAACAGTACTGGTCATTGATTTGCAGAAGAATTATAATCTGTGAACAATGCTATTAATCCATGGGGTCTTATCTTTCTTATCAAATATATTGGGTAATGTGAGCAATCAAGACGATAGTACCTTAGTCGTGAAATTGTCAAGAATCACATGTGGATAAACCTGCGGCATGGTTCCCATAGCTTTCTTGTCCTTGATGTCATGTCTTGTAACCTATTAAGTAGAATATTTTTAGCAAAATTCCCAAACTATTAAGTTCAAGCACAGATACAGTCAAAAAGCAACAAGGTGAAAAAATGATCAAGATCATAAATCTAATTAATTAAATTGGTTTAATTTTCAATGTTCATCATGATTGGCATATTTCAATTGTCATTATCAGCTCTTCCTATTATGTTCCTTTGCTCTGGGAAGCTAATGCTTTAATACTGAAAAAAGACCATCATTCTTCTTTCACTTATGTTTTTTCTGCTGAAGACCCCTAGAAAATTGCTGTTGTCTGGATTCTTTTTCTGCAGTCAAACGTCAGTTTTAATATCAAATATTTATTTGACATTAATATGGATCATTACACTACTTACCACATTGCGCAGTTCAAAAAAAGCCGTTGGACCAAAAGGAAGGTGGATTATAAACAAACCATCAGGTACGCCACGATTTTCATGAACCAAAACAACATCTGTAAAATCATGTGCACGGCAAGTTTCAATAATTTCAGAAATAACCTGCAGGGTTTGGGAGAAAAACACTTAAAGTCAATTAGATAGTTTACTATGGAAAATAGACCAAAGGATCAGAACCATGGCAGGTATATCCTCAAATGTGATAAGCTGTAGAGAAAGAATTCTAACATCTAACATAAATAGAATAACATCAGAAAAAATTGAAGCAGTCATTTGCCTGGAAAAAAGATATTCACCATGTTCTTAAATGTAGGGGTCAATCTAGACATACTAGCAACACCAAACAAATGGTGAACAGTAAAAGACTGAACAAACTGAACTGAAAATCAAAGGCACATATGTGGTTGGTATTTCGCAACATTAAAGTTTGGTTGCGGTGAAATTGCAGTTTTGCAGTATCTCGGTAGAAAATGCCAGCCCTAGTGCCAATGACTTAATGTGGGTAGTGCATGGTTAAGCACATGACACATAACAGACACTAGTAAAAAAAACCCCTTGCGCGACCAAATTTTGCGCGACGAAAAACTATTCGTCGCTCAAAGTCACTTTGCGCGACGAAACTTGAAACTTTGTCACTCAAAGTCTTGCGCGACCAAATTTTGCGCGACGAAAAATAATTCGTCGCGCAAAGTCACTTCGCGCGACAAACTTTTGCGCGACGACTATACATCGTCGCTCAAAGTCTTGCGCGACCAACCTTGCGCGACGAAAAATAATTCGTTGCTCAAAGTGACTTTGCGCGACGAAAAGTAAACTTCGTCGCGCAAAGTCCTTATAAAAATAAATAAAATAAAAAAAATATTTTTTAAAATCTTTGCATGACGTAATCCAAACATTTTGTCACTTAAACCAATTTATTTTTGTTTTTTTTATTTTGTATGCATAACACTTAAGAAATTAAACGGTATATATATTTATTAAGTAGCTTTAAATTTATTATTTTAGATCGGATCAGATTTTTATTAGAAAAATATATTATTGTTGTTCGGATTGGGTTTTTGTTAGAAAATATATATTTTAAATTGACGATCGAATTAGTTCATTGTATTCATATAGGGTCAAGGAGTGTAGCTGTAAAAAATCATCAAAATCGGAGTTAAAATAACTGTTAAATCGTAATTTTTCATTATAACCGTCGAAAAGTTTTGTCCCATTACTTGATCTCTGAATGTTTATTTTTTTCGATTTTTGGCGTATATGATCTCGAAGTATAAACAAACAAGTTTGACGGTTGGATCGTTGAAACTAGTTTTTTTGAATGCATATGCCATCAAAACAATATATTCACTAACAATTAAGAGTTTATTTATACTTTCGTTAAATATAACATAAGATTTTGTGGTATCCACTAGTGTAAATATTTTAAATTGAAGATCAAATTTAGTCATTATATCATATAGGGTCAAGGAGTGTAGCTGTAAAAAATCATCAAAATCGGAGTTAAAATAACCGTTAAATCATGATTTTTCATTTATAACCGTCGAAAAGTTTTGTCCCGTTACTTGATCTATGAATGTTTATTTTTTTCGATTTTTGGCATACATGATCTCGAAGTATAAACAAACAAGTTTGACGGTTGGATCGTTGAAACTAGTTTCGTAGAATGTGTATGCCATCAAAACAATATATTCACTAACAATTAAGAGTTTATTTATATTTTCGTTAAATATAACATAAGATTTTGTGGTATCCACTAGTGTAAATATTTTAAATTGAAGATCAAATTCAGTCATTGTATTCATATAGGGTCAAGGAGTGTAGCTGTAAAAAATCATCAAAGTCGGAGTTAAAATAACCGTTAAATCATGATTTTTTATTTATAACCGTCGAAAAGTTTTGTCCCGTTACTTGATCTATGAATGTTTATTTTTTTTGATTTTTGGCGTATATGATCTCGAAGTATAAAAAAACAAGTTTGACGGTTGGATCGTTGAAACTAGTTTCGTAGAATGCATATGCCATCAAAACAATATATTCACTAACAATTAAGAGTTTATTTATACTTTCGTTAAATATAACATAAGATTTTGTGGTATCCACTAGTGCAAATGTTTTAAATTGAAGATCAAATTCAGTCATTGTATTCATATAGGGTCAAGGAGTGTAGCTGTAAAAAAATCATCAAAATCGGAGTTAAAATAACCGTTGAATCGTGATTTTTCATTTATAACTATCGAAAAGTTTTATCCCGTTACTAGATCTCTGAATATTTATTTTTTGCGATTTTTGGAGTATACGATCTTGAAGTATATACAAACAAGTCTTACGGTTGGATCGTTGAATGGTGTGTGTATATATATATATATTTATTAAGTAGCTTTAAATTTATTTATTTTGTACGTATAACACTTAAGAAATTGAATAGTATATACATTTATTAAGTAGCTTTCACCTTTATTATATTTTAAATCATAAAATAAAATTTTTTATTTTTTATTATTCAAAACAATTATTTTTATAAATATTGTGCTACGTTTTCGTCTCTCAAAAGTTTGCGCGACCAACAGTTCGTCGTGCAAAACTCAAAAAATTTGGGTGAGTACCAAAAATGGGACGCGGGTTTTTAAAATAAAAAAAAACTTTAGACTTTGCGCGACCAATATTTTTTGTCGCTCAAAACTTTGCGCGACCAATATATATTTTTCGTCGCGCCAAAATTTGGGCGGGTACCAAAAATGGGACGCGGGACTTTTTTTATATAATTGTTTTAGACTTTGCGCGACCAATATGTACTTTTCGTCGCGCAAAAATTTAAAAATTTTGGCGGGTACCAAAAATGGGATGCGGGAATTTTTTTTTTAAAAAAATAATTTTTTTAGACTTTGCGCGACCAATTTTCCTATATTCGTTGCGCAAAGTTAAATTTTGGCGGGTACCAAAAATGGTATGCGGGAATTTTTTTTTTAAAAATAATTTTTTTTAGACTTTGCGCGACTAATATGTATTTTTCGTCGCGCAAAGTTAAATTTTGGCGGGTACCAAAAATGGGATGCAGGAATTTTTTTTTAAAAAAAATTTTGTCGCGCAAAACTTTGCGAGACCAATATGTTTCGTCGCGCAAAACTTTGCGCGAGCAACAATATGTTTCGTTGCGCAAAGTGATACGATTTTTAAAACCAAAATAACTCCTCCACCATTTTCTCAATGCCTTTCTCTACTCTTACCTCTCCTCTCTCTTTCCCTCTCCCCAAATTCCACCATTTCTCTCACACTCACTCCTCTCACTTAATCTCTCATATCTCTCTTCATTATCTCTCACTCTCACTCACTCTCTCATCTATCTTTTCACTATCTCTCACTCTCTCATCTCTCTATCACTATCTTATCTAATTCTCTCACACTCACTTCTCCCTCTCATTCTCACTCACTCTCAATCTTGCCAAAAGGTATATTCTCTCCAAATTTGAAATTTTTTTCATTAATATGTGTTTTTGGAGTTAGTTTTGAGTTTGTGTGGGGTTTGGGGTTGAGTAAAGGGGAGATATTGGAGTTTGGGTTGGATTTGTGGTATAACAATTTTAGGGGAGATTATGCATTCTTTTTTTTGTTGTTGTTGTTATATGACCATATTTGTTTTTTTGTAGGTAATCATCGAGACTTTGATGGCTAAAGTTGAGGATTAGGAAGCTATCAAAAGATTTCATCCGCCACTACCACCACAATACGCTTGTATTAGAATTTTATTATTGTATTTTGTTAATTTATGTGTACATTTTGAATATTATATATATATTTATTGGATAATTTGATCACTATTTTTCATATGTAATTTTATTTTGAATATGTCAATTTAAATTAAAGTAATTAAGAAAAATCTTACAATTAAATTAAATTTAAAAAGTAAAAATTTGTGCGACTACAATGTATTTTGCGCGACGAAATTCTCTTCGTCGCGCAAAGTGTAAAATGTAGTAGTGAGAAATGAAACAGCACCATGGACAAAAAATATTTGCAAATAAGCAATTCCAGGAACTTTTCTATTTTCTGGTGCCTATGGAAAAGTTGAAATGACAGAGCTTTGTTGTCTAGGATTCTTTTATGGACTTAGAAACACAACCTGTACAACCACTTTACTACTAGTGCATGCAACGATTAGGTTGATTTTTTCACAACTTTTTGTTTATCTTATTTCTGTCCTGAGCATATAACCAATAGACTCTTCCAAAAAAATCTATTTTTTCTTGGTGCTAAAAGTCAATAAAATTAAAAAAATTAAAAAGTCCTAAGCTTTACAAGGTACATGGATTTCTTTGTTAGCAGGTCTTGCCAGTTATGAGTTCATGTTAACCAAATAATAATTCATCCTAATTGATTGACTTCATAGTATGCTTAATTTCTGTTACCGGTGTCGTGTTGTCTCGAAAATTAACTTTTTTTTATAAATCAGGAAGGGGGCATTCAAACTTGGGATCTCTTCCAACATTAGGAAGAGAAACACCAGTAGACTAAGAGCTAGTCAGTTCCCTACAACATATTTAAAATGGTGAACAAATTATTTTCAAAAGACTAAATGTCCATATCAAAAATAGAACTGTGAAATAATTCACTATTGCATTCATATAAAAGATTCAACAGATCAGGGTTGAGGAGCCAAACATCCCTGCCCAATCCCACAAACACTCCTAGCACCAAAACGTCCAACGTACCTAAGTCCTAATTTTCAGACTAAACCGCATGAGGTGTACGATTTTTCTAAGTATAAATTTTGTTATCACACACTGGTTATATATTTGATATCCATGAAAAAGCAACAAAAGCAAAACTTGGAAAACGCATATCAAGAAACTGATGATTTATGTAAAAACAAACAGGGAACAAAAGGAAAATAAGCCGAACAAGTCTGGGCAAAAAAGTTCACCAACCTGACCACCACGGTTCATTTGTTGTGCATTAGGAAAAACAAGTTTCAGTTCCTACAACAAGTGTTAAGTGAACCACAATAGCACTAATCAAAACCAAATTTGCAGCAAATAATACGAACCAACAAATTGAACACCAAAAGTGCAACTAGATAAACAAGAGAAATTGAAAGAGGCTAGGCCAACCTTTGCAAATTGTACTAGAAGGGATTCCGGGAAGTAGTTATCAAAATCTTGGGATCTCTTTCTGCTGCTTTTGCGTACTCATCGTCGATATGTGTCCTTGGGTTGGGACTAGGATTCAAAAATGAAAACAGGGAAGAATTGACCACATGATAAAATGTAAAACTTCAAATTACAGGACAGTTGGGTATCAACAGTTTTTCGAGTATTTGTTTTAAATTATAGACATCATGTACACACAGCCAATTTCGAAGTGCACTTGTACAGGCTCATCATCACTACATGCAATTTTTTACTGAATGTCTTCTACAAGACCCATATCTATCTAGCCTGTTAAGCCTCATTTCTTAATTTCAACTTCCTTACCTATAATGTGAAAATCAAATAAACTTTAACTATTCATTCTTCTCACAGTTTTCCTTTTTCCTTCTTTAAAAACCAACAGAACCATCAAGAAAAATACATCGGCTGTCTAAACAACCAAAGAAGAGAAAAAAGAATTTCTATATACTCATATACCAGCAGTGTTCTCATCTTCGAGATCGATTTCTCGACGAAGCTCCGCCTCTTCATTCTGAAGCTCAGTGGGAATCGTTTTTCCCTCTGCAAGAAAACAAAAGGTGTACCAAATTTGTTGAAGAATACACGAGTCCCACGTCGAAAACTTAACAAAATAGAAAGGCTCGCATAATAAATAGTTTCACTCCTAATAAAATCAAGAATTTACTAAACTGGACAATATTGTTCCTAGTGGTGGGCCAAGGATTGTTGAAGCATACACGAGGCTAACACCAGAAACTTAACAAAATAGAAAGTCTCATGTAATAAATAGTTTAGGGTTTAGGGTTTAGGGGACAATATATAAACCTGGTTAAATAGTTTCGTCCTGGTTAAATTAGGGACAATATAAACCTGGTTAAATTGGGGACAATATCGATGTTGCTTGATCTAAGGCTCCATCTCTCTGAAATCTTAATAAGATTAAGTAGAAAATCAACTAACCCTAAAACAAAATCAAAGATAAAAGGGTAACCTTGCAGAGCTTCTCTAATCTTGCGCTTGTTCTCGTAGAGAAGGCGTTCTTTGCCTTCTAAGCTCTTTCTGTACAAATATTCTTTCATCAATCTAGTATTTTTTCTCTTCATACTCTCTCTCTCACTCACTGCTCAGGAATGGTGATGTCCAGGGGCAAGAGGGAGACAGTAGAGCCAAGGTGGCTACAACTTCTGCCTTCCTAGGTACAAAATAATTGTTTTTTGATTGCCCCATGTAAAAATGAACAAAAAGAATAATATATATATAACTTTAAATAAATAAATAGAAAAACCACGGTTCACAGTCCCGAGTTTTTTTCCAATATTTTTTTTTTTTACATTTTTTTTATAATTAACTTCTGCCTTCCTAACCGTTAGGTGACGTCGGCCATTTTTTTTTAATTTTTAAATCAGAAAAAATGATTTATTTTATTTAAAAAACCTTAAATTTTGTTATATTTATAAATATCTTCATTTTCTCACAACATCTTTATCATTTTACATATTATCCTTCCTCAATTTTATCATTTTACATAATTTCTCACAATCTCTTCATTCTTTTATAAACTATCATTTTTTTTTGTATTTAACTTAATTTTAAAGTTGTTTTAAAACAAAACAAAGACTTGAACATGACAATATACTGTCAATTATTATTTGTTACAAACACCAACGTTGTTTTTAAAACAGAAAGAAAACTTGAACATGACAATGTATTGTCAATTATTATTAGTTGCAAACACAAAAGACTAGCTAAGGTCACAAGGCCGCTCATCATTCTAGTGCTCATTTCACCCAAAGATGTGCAACAAGATCCTCTTGTAGTTGTTGTTTGCGAGACGAGAACAAAATTCTCCCCAACATGGAAATGAAAATGTTGCAATATGCAGCAGTCACAAATTCTTCCCAACTTTATTAACGTGAAAACTATAAAAAAAAAAGAAGTGAATATTAAGAGAATCAGAGTGATGGATAATGTTTCACATTCTCAGAAAATCATTCTAATTACTATAACAAGCACATTCAAAAAAGATAGCCATCGCTCAAATAAGAGATGAATTCTACAGAAAGCAAGATAGACATAAAATGGCATTCTTTTTGTTTGCTTTTTGGAGAGACGCACTCTCACCTTACCATTGGCAAGTTGTTTGTCATACTCAAGCTTTTTGACCATTTTCTTAAGTCCTACAAGGCTGCAACAAAAGTATGGACACTATCAGCGGTCTGTGCTCCTAGCTCATCCACAGCACTCCTAAGGGAAGATTGAGAATCATTTCTTGACAACCTTCTGTTGGAATCATAATGTAATAGAGGAACCTTCCTCCCAAAACCTTCTGGTCTCCCAGGAAAGCTTGTCTCAAACCCATTAGGTGGGGTTCTCTCCGATTTATCTGGAGAAGATGAAAATACGTATAGGATGGCTTAAAACACTAAAAATGTAAAGTCTGCGTTTTGAGTAGTCAAGAGTAATACAGTAATATATAAAAACATGCCAAAGGGATTGATACGATGTATCAATCCTCTATTGTACAGAACGTAAAACCAGATAAAAACTCAAGTTATTTTATATGGTAAAACCCCACATCTGGGTAAAATTCGCTGAACCTGATAGTCCAAGGCAAATCCACTATAGAACGATGATTACAAGAAGTATACAAACTTGTCCTAGACACCCTAGACAACGTACCTGTTGACGTGAGTCTCCTAATTAATCAAGGAGATTTACTTCCTTGATTAATTAAGGGATTTATTTTCCTATTTTTATATAAGTGATAAATCATTGTACAATTAGAAGATACTTTCCTAATTCTTTACTGTATCTAATTCCTTGTAAAACCCTAATGTAAACTCCTATATATACCTCCTTATGGAGAAGAATAAAACTCAACCCAAAGTATTTAAACCATATTCATATTTTAGCATGGTATCAGAGCAATCAATCCTAGGTTATCTCTAAACCCTTATCTCAAATTTCTCATATTCAAATCCAAAACCCTAAATCAAATTCCTCATATTTCTCCCCAAATCCAAATCCCTCAAATCCAAAGTCCTCACATCCTCTTATCAAAATCCCTAAACACATATCCTCAAATCCTATACACATACCTCTCAAATCCAATTCCTACATCAAACTCATACATCCAATTCCTCAAATCAAATTCCTCCAAACACAATTCCTCACATTCTCATATCATATCTTACTTCTGTTGCGATGTCAGGAACCCCTACGATTCTCCCCCTTATTGCAGACTCACAGAAGCATGCGGTCAATCCTGCTGACTCGGCTACCCGGACTCATGCTTCTATCGCCACCACCAAAGGTTCTACTTTTCATACGTCCTCTCAAAAATCTGCATGAATTATCGACTCGGGTGCTACGGATCACATGACATTTGATCCTGGCCAACTTATTAGTCGCAAATTATCCACTCCGTTGGTGGTGTCTAATGCTAATGGTACCCCCTCCCCTGTGGTTGGGGAGGACTCTCTATCTCTCTCTACTTCCCTACATCTGGATTCTGTATTACTTGTTCCGTCTTTGAACAATAATTTGTTATCTGTTGCCCAACTTACTACTACTTTGGGGTGTACTGTAACATTTTGGCCAAATCATTGTGTTTTTCATGACATCCTCACAGGAACGACGATTGGTTGTGGTACTCGGCGGGGCAAACTCTATTACTTGGATTAGGCATCGGATAGTGAGGTCAAGGTTGGTCAAGCTTTCACGACCAGTGGAACTCGTTCTGAGGGGGAGAGAGACAAAATTTGGTTATGGCATAAACGTCTAAGGTATGCCTCGTTTGGTTATCTTAAAAGTTGTTTCCATCATTATTTTCCAATCTTGATGTTTCTCGCTTCCAGTGTGATACATGTGAATTGGCTAAGAGCTATCATGTCTCCTTCCCATTAAGTTCAAATAAGAGTTTGGTTCCGTTTTCTCTTGTTCATTCTGATATTTGGGGACCTGCTAAAATTGCCACTCCGACAGGGGCGCGATGGTTTGTCACGTTTATAAATAATTGCACACACATGACTAGGATTTCCCTTCTCAAAACTAAAGGGGAAGTCAGTTTGAGGTTTCAACAATTTTATCAAATAGTGGAGACTCAGTTTCATGCCAGAATTCAGGTTATTCATTCTGATAATGGCTGAGAATTTCTCAACCATGATCTTAACCAGTTCTTACAAGATCATGGCATCATACATTAACACTCATGCCCTTACACTCCTCAACAGAATGGGGTGGCTGAAAGAAAGAACAGACATTTATTGGAAGTCGTTTGTGCCTCTCTCTTTGGTGCCAATATGCCACGATCCTTTTGGGGCGAAGCCGTCGTCTCTGCAGCATACCTTATCAATCGGATTCTCTCTAGTATCCTAAATTTTCAAACACCACTTCAAACACTTCACCATCATATCCAAACACCTCCCACCCCAAACCTAGAACCCCGAATTTTCGGTTGTGTTGTATTTGTCCACTTACATGATCACCAACAAGGCAAATTGGATCCTCGAGCTGAAAAGTGTGTTTTCATTGGCTATGCACCTCATCAGAAAGAATACCGGTGTTATCATCCTCCTAGTTAGAAGATCTTTACCTCTTTAGATGTTGTGTTTCAAGAACATGACTTATACTTTTCAACAGCCCAGGAAGAGAATTGAGAATCGACTTATACTTTTCAACAGCCCAGGAAGAGAATCAAGAATCCACCACTGCTCCAATTCTCGATTTTTTTCCCCAGGACGTCACTCTGCATCAAAATGACCGGTCGCCAGTGGAAAGCAACCGGTCGCCCCCTCTTAGTTCTTCAACTACAGAGAACTTGCTTCAAAATGACCAGTCGCCAGTAGACAGCGATCGGTCACCAGAAGAAAACAATTCGTTGTCTCCATGTGGTCAAAATCAGGAGAAGGAAATTGAACCGTTTTATGAGATTTTGCCCGCTTAAGCTCCAGTACCGCACCAATCACCTGCTGATGAAGTCATTCAGGTAATATTTTTTCCTGAAATTGATAACACTAATGAAATATCCCATGATGATTTGATTTCAGAAGGCACATAGCCTACATATTAGCTTCTAGAAAGGAAGAACCATGGTAAACCTTGAGTACAATATGAAGCAGATCTTAAAGCTAAAGGAAAATACCCCATCAATAATTATATATCTCTCAGCAGATTATCAGAGTCCACGTGTACAATATGTGAAGCAGTTGGCTGACATATCTGTCCCCAACAATGTAACTGAAGCAGTAGAAGACCCAAAATGGAAAGAAGCAATGAATGAAGAAATGCGAGCTCTCCAAAAGAATGTCACATGGGAACTCGTGCCCCTATCTCGTGGAAAGAAGACAGTAGGATGCAGGTGGATTTATACTGTGAAACTCAAAGCAGATGGATCCGTTGAAAGATATAAAGCTAGATTGGTGGCGAAGGGGTACACACAAAGATATGGGATAGACTACGAGGAGACCTTTGCCCCAGTAGCGAAGATTAACACTATTAGAGTCCTATTATCTCTAACAGCAAATCTCGATTGGCCACTACATCAGTTTGATATCAAAAATGCATTCTTACATGGAGACTTGGAAGAAGAAGTATATATGGACTTACCCCCAGGATGTAATTCAGCTCTTGATAAGAAAAATCAAGTTTGCAAACTCAGAAAGTCATTATATGGGTTAAAGCAATCTCCTAGGGTATGGTTTGGCAAATTTACTAAATCTATGAAGAATATTGGATATACATAGAGTAATTCAGATCACACATTGTTCTTGAAGCGTGATGAAGGAAAACTTACTGCATTGATTGTTTATGTAGATGACATAATCGTAACTGGAAACGACGCAGAAGAGCAACTGAAGTTGCAAAATTATTTGTCTCAGGAATTTGAGATGAAGGATTTAGGTGATCTGAAGTACTTTCTCGGAATCAAAGTAGCAAGGTCAAAAACTGGTATATTTCTGTCTCAAAGGAAGTATGTAATGGATCTACTCATTGAAACAGGAATGCTTGGATGTAAACCTGTTGACACACCCATTGAGATGAATCACAAGTTGTGTGAAGACATGGACCAAGAACTAACCAATAAGGAATAGTACCAACGCCTTGTTGGAAGGTTGATATACCTGGCACACACAAGACCAGATATTGCATATGCTGTGAGTGTGATTAGTCAGTTTATGCATTCACCTAATGTCTCTCATAGGAATGCAGTTGATCGGATCTTAAGATACTTAAAGTCAGCCCCTAGGAAAGCATTATTATTCTAAAAAAATGAAGATCTTGAAGTTGTTGGATATACAGATGCTGATTGGGCTGGTTCCATTATAGATAGACTCTCTACTTCTGGTTACTTTACATTCGTGGGAGGTAACCTAGTCACTTGGCGGAGTAAAAAGCAAAATGTGGTTTCTCGGTCTAGTGCAGAAGCAGAGTATCGAGGAATGGTTCACGAAGTTTGTGAATTATTGTGGATAAGAAGACTCTTGACAGAATTGGACTTCAAGCCAGAAAAGCCAATGGAGTTGCATTGTGACAATCAGTCAGCTATCGATATTGCCCATAATCTAGTTCAACATGATCGAACCAAACATGTTGAGGTGGATAGCCATTTTATCAAAGAAAAAATTGAGAAAAAGATCATCCGCCTACCATTCGTAAAATCAGAAGATCAACTGGCAGATATCTTAACCAAAGCTGTTTGTGGAAGAGTATTTCATGACTCACTTACCAAGTTGGGCATTGGTGACATATATGCACCAACTTGAGGAGGAGTGTTGATGTGAGTCTCCTAATTAATCAAGGAGATTTACTTCCTTGATTAATTAAGGGATTAATTTTCCTACTTTTATATAAGTGATAAATCATTGTACAATTAGGAGATACTTTCCTAATTCTTTATAGTATCTAATTCCTTGTAAAACCCTAATGTAAACTCCTATATATACCTCCTTATGGAGAAGAATAAAACTCAACCCAAAGTAGTCAAACCATATTCATATTTTAGCAGTACCAACTTCTTCGTAACTCAACTTCTCGCGAGATGATCTTTCGACACTCCTTATGTTGATCGCAATACTGGTCACGATTGCTTCAAGCTCGCCGAAGTTTTTACAACTCTCCTTATGTTGAATTTGATACTAGTCACGATCGATTCAAGCTCACTGGAGAAAAAATGTCACAATGGTCTTTGTGCCCTCAACCGTATGAGTCACCGAACATGCAAATGAATGCAATATGTGATAGGACCCGATCCAAATTCCGCTTTGGAATCTGAGTCAGACCCTGTGCGTGTCCGACACCTGGCGAATGTCGGGCACAAATGACCTATTTGCCCTTCTATACAAAACACGATAAAATAACAAGGTTGACTTCTACCGAAAAATCGGCAGAGTTTCCCTTGTAACTGGCTCAATACCAAAACATTTTTACCTGCCAAACAAGTACATATATATACAACCAACTGCCAGCAAACGTATATATACATTCCAACAGTTCAAGTGTCAATCTGGGGCAAAACATCAGAGCGACTACTAAGAATTTACAAAGGAATGAATCTTTGTACAAAATACAAATCCTACATCAGAAGAAAGGCGCGGAAGAGGGGAAGTGGCCCGGTGGTGGATTCCTGTGCACGTCTACTGCCTGGGGGCGCAAAACAACAAAAAGGGTGAGTAGACCCAAAAACAAAGTTTAGAAAATACCATATGAACATACTAACCCCACTGTAAAAACAGTTATACAAACTAGCTTATTTTCTTTATTTCTGAAATCAATGCATGTATATAACTATACATTTGAAAGTCCTATGCGCTCGTGACAACCTAAGGATCGCATCAGGACACAGTGCCACTGCACTACACTCGCCCACGCGCCGCCGCACGTGCCGGCAGCGATGGATGTCCAAAGCGATTACGCATCGCCGGAAAATCTCAAAACCAAGGCTCCAAACTCCTATCCTAGGTATAAAACCATATTTGGAACCACTTTTGTTCTTGGACCTACCCCAAAAACTGACCGGAAGTGGCCGAACACGGAGGCGAAAAACCGACCGAATTTCAATTTTGCAAACTGAGCTAGCTACGGTCAAAATCAATGCAAACCTACCCAACCATCAGCTAGAGCATGGAAAATAGGTAGAAATCCATACCTTACTCGACAAATTTGGAGGAGAATTGAAGGAGAACGAACGGGTTGAAGTTTTGACAAAACCGACTCGTTTTTCACAGTTTCCGGCGGCTGGCAGCGGGCTGGGCTGGGTGTGGTGGCGGCGTGACGCCGGTCGTTTTGGCTCCGGTCTTGCGGCTTGGGATGGCCGGTGGTGGCGGCTCTGAAAATTGGAGGGCGACGGGAGGGAGAGAAAGAAAAACAGAGAGGGAGGAGGGCACGGGGAGAGAGAAAGAGAGAGAGAGAGATGAGGTTTTTAGAAAAAATTTGATTTTTCAAATTACCATTTTGCCCCTCGTGATATTTTAATAACATTTTCTTCGTTAAAACTCCGATTCGAGCTCACTTCGTGTTTATGAACTCATTTCGCCGTACTCTACGCAACGGTGTATGTAGAATTGTCAAATTCCTTTTCGGTCAAAAAATCAACTTTTCGTTCATAATTTATTCCAAGGGAAAAATTGTCTTTCCTCATAATAAATTACTAATTATAAATGAATTTTAGGTTTGGGTCATTCCAATATGAATACAAAGATAAATCACCAAGATAATCTTACTCTTGATGATTTATCCTTCTGGAAAATAAAGCACAACAACTTTCTTTCGTGTATATGAAAACTCAAGAAATACTCTATTCGTTGAAAGTTGTTGTTGAATGAAAACCAAGCCTTGCTTTTTATAAAGGTTTTCAAAACTGGAAACAAGATCAATTAGTCCTAATCAACAGATTAATTTGCCAGAAACAAACTAATTGATTTCCAATCAAAGAAGACTTTTAATGTTCAAAATTGGAAAGCAATTTACAAAATAAATTAATCTGTCTTAAAATAAAAAAATTTCTTAATCAAAATGTTAATCAGATTGTAAGTTTGAAATAATGCTTGAAATACCACAATCAGGATGCATGATTGAATCAAGAATTTACCTTAGTGATCGTTGGTTGACATATAAGCCTTCAGAGCAAATCTTGGAATTTTGACAGCCACCATCACAATTAATTTACCATCTATACTTAGTCTAATTTGTCTCTAGAAAATGCCAATCACAAAATCAATACTAACAGAAGATGAGCCAGTCATGAGATTTTCTCTACAACTCGAGCTCCTAGTTAACTTTAGGTTTTCAGAACTTGACATATTTGCTAAAGTATCATGCAGAAATGATTCTTCAGGGGAAGGACTACGTACCAAGAGAATCAATGGTCATTTGTATATCATGTAGTCTTTGCTCCAACGTGCCATATGCAGAACCATTTTGCATCAGACTCCCTTCTCTATCTGCATTTACTGGGGTAGATATCAATTCTTGACATGTTACCCTTGTATCCCCAGATGTACAAACAGATGTTCCTTAATTGCCAACACTAGTTAAGGCAGGGGATCCAGAGTTCTTGTCCCAGCTTGACTCTTCCATCTAAATACAGGGAACTTCTTTGCAGTAGTCATCAGTATATTCAGCAGTTCTACCTGCAGTTTCCTCAAGACTGCTCTCATTGTCTCTTTCATCAAAATGAGGATTGTTGAACTTTCTGACACCATTCAGATAATGAAAATCAACCACACCTGATGATACTGAATATTCATCATCTGACATATCCCATACTTGCCATTTAGGATAATGATTGTCTCAAGCCTGAATGGATGATGATTGTCTGAACCCTAAACCCTAAGTATGAAAGGGTGAGAGGTTTTTTATTTTATTTTATTTTATTTTATTTTATTTAAAGTACAAGAGATAGTCTAAACTAGAGGGGAATGAGTTTCTCACACACGCACAACTAATGTCATGGGAGTTCAAACCTGAGACCTCTTGTCTACAAGTCAAGGCCTTTTTCCACTTGGCTAAACCCCGTTGGCCGACAGGTTCTCTCCAAATGTGTTGTGTTTTTGTTTTTTTTATATCAACGTAATCTTTTATTATTATCATCATCAAATATAAACTTCATTAGATAAACTTCAAAAGTACAAACATCAACATGACATCTAAAGTACAAATTCCAAGAGGGCAACGAACTAACATGTTAAAAACAAAACTATATTGGACTAGTCTCACTAAAATTGCTAGCCCACATCACCACAATTAACCATAAGCCCAAAAAAAGGCCACAAACTCAACATGACCCTAAAGCAATCCATGAGCCTAAATGAACTCTACCACCACCACACGATGAAGTGTCGTCGTGGCCACACCCACCATTGCATCCGTAACATATATGGGGAAAATATATTGGGTGATTCCGTCAAGGACGATGTAGAAACAAATTTAGAGCATGAGCATTGTTATAGTGTGGGTTTTGAAAGAATGATTTGATTGAGAACATAGCCTAAAAGGGGTGATGGGGAACTTCAATCTAAGCAGGGCTCAAAAAAAATCACCACAAAGAGACTTCTTAATCAAAATGCCTGAGTGGACTTATTCACTAACCCAAAAGGAAAAAACAAGAAGAGAGGAGGGGGAGAAGGGGCAGTGAGGAGAGAGAGAGAGAGGCTAGAGATTCACAGACTATCAATGTAATCTTCTTTTGATAAAAATAAAAAATAAAAAACCAATACAAGTTTATTAGATTAAACAGAAAAAAGAATATAAAGGAAAAAATGGTACGACATATATTAAACTAATAACTTGAAGAGAAAGACTATTAAACTAATCTTAAATATCCAAATTATTAAAGTTTTTATTGAGCTTAATAAAGAGCAGCAAGAGGATTTTTTTTTCCCCATATGCATGTGATGCCATTTTATTTGAGGATAAGCCAAAAAAGTAAAAAGGAAAACCAATTATTAAGCAATTGTTTAATGTTGACCGAAAAACAATTGTTTAATTGTTTAATTAAACCCTAAACCCTTAATTAATTGTTTAATTAAGCATGTTAGGACAAGGTACCGTACGGAGAGGTACCAAAATTAACTTGGAGAATATAAAACAAAATTTGACCCATTTACGACCAGCGTTTGACACAATTATACGTGAGCTGAGAACTTTTATTCCTTTTGCCAAACGTGAGCTGAGAATTCACAACCAAGAAAAGAGAGAGAGGCTTCACGAAGAAAACACGCCAGCGCTCGTCTCCTCGTCTCCTCCTTCTTGGGCTGGAAATCTCTTCCTGCTAGTTGAAGAGAGTCTCTTCTTCTGTCACCATAAGGTAACCTTCCCTTTCCTATTGATGATAGGACTGTTCCCTATGATACCTCACCCCTGAAATTTTGTTTTTGGTCTTCTGGGTTTTGGAAGACCACTGCATTTCTACCTTTTGGCTTGTTCAGTTCATTGTTTCACTACGTTTTTGGTAAGAAACTTGCAAATCTTGCTAATCCTTTGAAAAGTTAGAACCTTTTGTTATTTTAATCACTATGTTCAAGATTATTGCGGTTTTTTTCTTTGATTATGTATTTTCTTGGTCGCTTATGTATTTTCTTGGTCTTCAGGATCTGAGTTTTTCTTTAACTTTTGGGGAAGGAATCGTACTTAGAGGAGCACAAGTGAAATTCTGAGGTACCCTTTTCTTTTGCAATCTTTTTTGCATTTATTTTGTTAATTCTTTTTCCTGCTCTGTTTAGTTTTGCTTTTCCTTTATGTTGGACAGAGAAGATTATGCAAGCCCATTTTGGTGGTTGCCATATTTATCTATTTTCTATTGCCTTGCTTGTTCTGCATGTTAATGGCTTTTATAGTTTGTTTGAGTGAAAATGGCATAAAACTGGCAGTGGGTTGAGCAAAACATGAACCAAGCAAGCAAATGAATTTCCTGCATTTCTGTGTTATATTCTTGTAATTCAAGAAGACTAATTTCTTTTTCTTGGTAGTTTTTTTTAGCGAGAACAATGGTGATGCCAACCGAAACTGAAAGCCCAATATACCTGATGGTTAGGGCAGATGAAATGATTTTTTGGTACGTTATTGAAAGGAAATCCACGGCGGCGACGGCAGAAAATGATAACAACAACGAAGGGAGGAACTTTGTAGTGCTGCGTGCGAGCGAAAGAGACAGAGTCCGACAGCTCAATCTACCGAGTTTTGGGGGCGAAGGGTTGGACTGGATTGACTTCAGCAGGCTTGTTGCCCTGAACCGCCGCTTGTACCTCATTGGCAGTACCATTGGGGACACAAATAAAGTCGGTAGGGTCGGGTTGAGGTACATTGACTTGGATGCTACTCCGACGCCGATCTGGCATATTGGGGGCGGAGTTAATAGCGACAGACAAGACGGGGCTATTGCTCGAGAGGACGGCTGGATCTTTACTTCGGGAGATAACATCTACCGTGTGAATCATCCTAGTGGCGACTCCACCAAGTTGCCGACAAAGGAAGGCCTGAGAGGAGCAGTACATATGCTTGGTGTTACTATGAGTAATATTTTGGTTTATGACACCATGTTAGGTTCTAACACCATGTACTCCATAGATTTGAGATCCAACCGATGGGAAGTCATTTGCCACAGATTTTGGGGTGTATGGTCCCCTGGGGTGATACTTTTTGACGACTCGCTTTTATTCTCCCTTGGAACGCAAAACCCATCATCGGATACAGAATCCCTCGGTTTTAAGGCTCGACCAGGGGTTTATGCGTTTGATATTCGTGCTCGTAGATGGTTGTCCAGCCCACTTGAAGGCCTGAAAAATGAGGTAGGCCTGAAAAATGAGGTAGGCCTTGAGACAGTCCTTCCCAGTGAGGGTCCATATGACAGTGGAGATGTCCTTGCCCCTACGGATGAGCCTGTAGACCCATTCAACCCATGGTGGGTTCCACTGTCGTTGGTTAAAGTTGGAGTCGAGAATGGCCACCACAAGTTGGGTTTGGTATGGGATCGCATGATCATGTACGACAACGATGTAAAGTCTTGTCAAATTCATTGGTGCAAGTTCAAGATACTTACCCCTAATGGTGGTGATATATTAGAGGCTGAATTGCTGTCAAGTGGAATATGCAATCTAGATGAATCCACTTACATGGTGATGAATTGCACAGCAGGATTGTAAGTAACGTCCCTTAATATGCATATGCTAATTAGTTGTTATGTTTATCAATCTAGCTGCATGTGTTGTTTGTTGTGTCGTGCCATCTTTCCGATCACAACCCAGAGAGTTTAAACTATAAGTAATATATATATATATATGGAGAAGTCAGCATGCTATTAATTATCTCTTTGCAATCACATCGACACGTCCCTATATACTCTGCTTGAGACGACTGACAGCAGACTAAGTGTGGTTAGTTTGTCTATGGCTAAATTTAAAACTTAAACAAAAGCTGAACAAGCACAACTTTCT
Organism: Prunus persica; assembly: GCF_000346465.2. Taxonomy (NCBI): domain Eukaryota; kingdom Viridiplantae; phylum Streptophyta; class Magnoliopsida; order Rosales; family Rosaceae; genus Prunus; species Prunus persica. The sequence goes on from NC_034016.1 coordinate 11,748,102, forward strand.
CTTTAGAGATAAGAAGTTTCAAACTAAATGCATAACTCTTCTTTTTTGCTTTGTCTGCCCAATAGCCTTTTTTAAGTTTGTGCCTCAAGTTGTTTAGACCGGCTAATGTGAGTTGGGTAATTCCAAGGACCAGTTTTTCTTTGCGTTGTGAAAATATTAAGCCGTTTTGGAGGATGAAAGAAGACTAAAAGGTCTTCGGGGCTGTTTGGTGCGTGGCAGCTGTGGTTTCGGTTATTTGGATGACAGGAAACAAAATTCTTTGTTAAATGTTGGCTCCTATTGCTGAACTGAGCATCAAAACTTTGAATAATGAGTCATTCAACCAATCTCGTAAGCTTCCGAGCTTTTATAAGTTTGGATAGTATAGGTTCTAAATTGCATGACACTTAATGCTATGTGACTCATTATTTGGCTATACTCATTGACAGGGTAGTTGCACCAGATGAGGGCAATGAAGAACAGAAGGGTGATAAAAGAAGAAGAGAAGGGTAATGAAGAAAAGTAACTTGAAAGTCAGTCATATATATTAGTTTATCTGTAGAATCTTATGTTGATGCTAATTTTATCTCATTGTTTGACTGTGTATCTATTAACAGGGTCACTGCACCAGATGGCGGTAATGAAGAAGAGAGTGATAGTAAAAGAAGAAGAGGGTAATGAAGAAGAGTGACTTGAAAGACATATTAGTATATTTGTAGAATCTTATGTTGACGTAATTTTATCTCATTGTTTGACTTTGTATCTACAGGGTAAATGCACCAGACGACAGTAATGAAGAAGAGAAGGGCAATGAAAGAAGTGGAAGGTAATGAAGAATAGCAAGCTGGAAGAGTGTATGAAGCAGGTAGTTGTTACCTTCCCATTGATTAGTTGTTGATTATGACTTTTCTTGTTGCAGCTGCTTCCCAACAAATCAGACAGGGGAAACTCGCTGATTACTTTGCTATTCAAGGTATATTTTGTGGTTATGTTTTACCTGAAATTTTCTTTGGATTTATGCTTTACTAATTTTCTTAATCTTATGATTGGTGAAGGTGATGAAGTTGGAGGCCTGAAGCCACTGCATCCTTTTTGGAATTTGTAAACTGCAAGTTTGAACTTGTTTTTGTTTTGCTTAGACTGTAGTTTGAACTTCACCTATATGTTCAGTTAATTGTATGACTTCGTTAAGCTGGGACTTAGTTATATTACCCCAAAAATATGACAAAAGAAAAATGGGGACTTTGCTATGGATGTTTGAAGTTTCGTTAATGAAGGTTATCTTTGAATCATGGATTTTGGATTAATGTTATGTTTAGTGTTAATGATTTGATTCAGAAATGATGGCGATGCCTCAAGTGGCGTTGCCATCTCCTTTGAGTTTTAAAGATAAAGTCACGTACCTCCGGGAATGATTCACCTCCTCCATTCCAGCCATACGACTATTTGGAATAGTGGTAAGATGCTTTGCTTGAGGACTCAAAGGAGAACCATATGCATGTGATGCCATTTTATTTGAGGATAAGCCAAAAAAGTAAAAAGGAAAACCAATTATTAAGCAATTGTTTAATGTTGACCGAAAAACAATTGTTTAATTGTTTAATAAAACCCTAAACCCTTAATTAATTGTTTAATTCAGCTAGTTGAAGAGAGTCTCTTCTTCTGTCACCATAAGGTAACCTTCCCTTTCCTATTGATGATAGGACTGTTACCTATGATACCTCACCCCTGAAATTTTGTTTTTGGTCTTCTGGGATTTGGAAGACCACTGCATTTCTACCTTTTGGCTTGTTCAGTTCATTGTTTCACTATGTTTTTGGTAAGAAACTTGCAAATCTTGCTGATCCTTTGAAAAGTTGGAACCTTTTGTTATTTTAATCACTATGTTCAAGATTATTGCGGTTTTTTTTCTTTGATTATGTATTTTCTTGGTCTTCAGGATCTGAGTTTTTCTTTAACTTCTGGGGAAGGAATCGTAAGCACAAGTGAAATTCTGAGGTACCCTTTTCTTTTGCAATCTTTTTTTTTGAGAGATTGCATTATTTTGTTAATTCTTTTTCCTGCTCTGTTTAGTTTTGCATTTCCTTCGTGTTGGACAGAAGAGATTATGCAAGCCCATTTTGGTGGTTGCCATATTTATCTATTTTCTATTGCCTTGCTTGTTCTGCATGTTAATGGCTTTTACATTTTGTTTGAGTGAAAATGGCAGAAAACTGGCAGTGGGCTGTAAAAGAATTGGAACGTATGGGGTAAAGCCTCAAACATGATGAGGGCATATTGTATTGATTTATACAGCATTACAGATAAGAGTCCCGAGGACAATAGTCATCGAATACACCCCCGCAAGCTGACAGGGGAGGAACGCACTGGAAGCTTGGAGGTCAGCAGCTGGAAACGCAGAATAGACAACCCTTTTGTAAAAATGTCGGCAATTTGGTCATGAGTAGCAAGATAACGAATGTCAAGCTCCTGCCGCACAACCTTTTCACGAACATAATGATAATCGACTTGGAGGCCAAGGAGATGGCGCTAATGTTGTCACACCAAAGTTTAGGACAGGAAAGAGAAAGCTGCAGATCACGAAATAGTGCACGGAACCAAGAAATCGCAGCAGCAGTATAAGCAAGTTGGCGGTACTCGGCTTCGGTGCTGGAGCGAGCGAGAAACACCTCCTTGCTTTTTAGAACTCCATGAAATTAAATTAGGCCCAAGATACAAGCAATAGCCACCCGTGGAGCGACGATCATCATGATCACCGGCATAGTCGGCATTAGAATAAGCCATTAAAGACAGGGAACCATGTTTATAGGACAAGCCATGAGTGGAAGTACCATTAAGATAGCGAAGAATACGTTTGACAGCAATCCAATGAGCAGAGGTAGGTTGGAGCATAAATTGGCAGACGTGGTTCACAGCAAAGGCAATATCAGGACGTGCGAGAGTGAGATATTGCAAGGTACCAATGACACTTCGGTACTCAGAAGGATCATCCAATGGAACACCATCATGGAGGCTAAGACGACGTCCACTGGCAACAGGAGATGAAATATGTTTGGCGTCCTGCATCTTTGTGCGCGTCAACAAGTCCTTTATATTTTTGGATTGAGTGAGAGAAAGCCCGTCAGGAGTGCGAAGAATTTCCATACCCAGAAAATAATGAACAAGCCCGAGGTTCTTCATGGAGAAGAGACGACTCAAGTCTTGAATGAGTGTGGAGATGTGGGCTGGGTCATTGCATTTTTTAATGATTTATTTATTTTACCATTTATTAATTTAAAATAAAAAAAGAATTTTATTGATAAAATATAATTTTTATGTAATTAAAATGTCATCAACATAAATTAACAAATAAATTCGAATGGACCCATTGAGATAGATGAATAAAGAAGAGTCTACCGTGGAAGCAGTAAAGCCCAAATCTTCCAAATGAGTAGAGAAACATTTAAACCAGGCCAGAGGGGCTTGTTTGAGGCCATAGAGAGAACGCTTAAGACGACAAACATGGTCAGGAAATTGGGGGTCAATGAACCCTTTGGAATTCCTGACATCACCCCGATGCCAGGCCCACTTACTAAAAACAGAGACTTCCTGCTGAAATTTCGGCAGAGTCTCCCCTATAATTTGGACATTTCCCAAAATTTATACCTGCATAAAAACACATTTAATATTCCCAACTAGCAGCATGCACAATATAATTTCATGCAATTCACACAAATGGCCTTCGGCCTTCCAATAAATCTCAACCAACTACCAAACCATTCAAATACGAATTATGACTAACATTTAGTCTGCGGCTGCACCTAATAACCTTAGGCTGCCTACGTACCCTCCTTGAGGGATCAAGCCACACGTAGTTCTTCCCTAAAATCCAATTCCACACTTGGGCGATATCTTAATTCATTTCTCTGTATCCCACATAATCTCTCCCCATACGCCGGTACAACCAACGCCACGTATGGGGCCTGTCAACACGCCGGATAACCTACGCCACGTGCGACCATGCCATACTATCATAATATCTCCCCATACGCCGGTATAACCAATGCCACGTATGGGGTCTGTCCCAACGCCGGATAACCTATGCCACGCGGGACCTCAATATCACATCACAAATCTCCCCATACGCCGGTACAACCAACGCCACGTATGGGGTCTGTCGACACGTCGGATAACCTACGCCACGTGCGACCTCAACACAATGTCACATAGCTCCCCATACGCCGGTACAACCAACGCCACGTATGGGGTCTGTCTCAACGCCGGATAACCTACGCCACGTGAGACCTGAACATAATATCACAAATCTCCCCATACGCCGGTACAACCAACGCCACATATGGGGCCTGTCCCAACGCCAGATAACCTACGCCACGTGGGACCTAACTTTCACTTGGTGGTGCTTGTAATGAATCCAAAGTCCGAGGAGGTACCTAAAGTAGTGCGTATAGCACTCCAAACTGACATTCTAGACTCTGTTGTACCTTTGTAAAACCATATATAATTTATATAAGTAATTCTAACAATTTGTAACCCTCCACAATCATCTAGCACCCGATAATCCCCCCTAGAAAGGTGAGATTACTCCAGGAGACTCACGGTCAACCAAGGGTCAAACTACTCTAACCCTGGTCAACCGGACCTGCGGAACCCACGACCTTCAATTTCCGATTCGGAAGTCCCTATGGGTTCTACCAGGTATATGACACTTGTCCTGCGAGTTTGGTTCGGATCGGACGGTCGGATTGTTCACGATCGCACGATCTGACAATTAATATAAAATATAAACTTTAAATTATTATTCGGAACATCCGGGGCTCCGATTCACGATCCGTGAATTCCTACACGATCCTAGAAATACCTAGATTAACATATATTAAATTTGGGATCATCCAACGGTCCCAACCTATCGAACTCGGATAACGCACACTATGCGATTATCCGTTCGATAGTCAAACGACGTCCGAATTGAGATCCGCGAAATCCTACGCACTCGTGACAACCTAAGGATCTCATCGAAAAACATCGCTACTTTTTCTACAGTGCCCACGCGCCGCCGCACGCGCTGGCAGCGCGTGGGTACCCAAAGCGATCACGCTTCGCCGGAAAATCTCAAAACCATGGCTCCAAACTCCTACCCTAGGCATAACACCCTATTTGGAGCCACTTTTTCTCTTGGACCTACCCCAAAAAGTGGCCGAAAATGGCCGATCAAGGCGGCCGAAGTTTTGACCGATTTTCAATTCGAAAATCGAGTGATCTAGAGATCGAATCGATCAAAACCCAACCAACAGGCAGCTAGAACAGCTCGAGAGGTTCAAGATCCATACCTGGGTCGACGAAAATGGTGGCCGGAGGAGGGAGATCGACGGCGTTGAAGTTTCGACGACCTCCCGGCGGTTTTCTGCATTTCCCGGCCAGCACAGGCCGTGTCGCTGGCGGGGAACGGTCGGGGAAGGAAGGAGAGACGACGGCGGTTCGAACGCCACCGGTCCCGTGGCCGGTGGTGCCCTATGGCAGCGCCGGCGCCTCTTCGAAGGTGACGGCAGCGAAACGGGAGAAAGGAGAGAGAGAGAGAGGTCGCGCGGGAGAGGGAGAGAGAGAGAGAGAGAGAGAGAGAGAGAGAGAGAGAAAACCAGATTTTATAAAAAAATCCCATTTCGAAATATTTACGATTATGCCACTGGGCTTCTTTTGACCATATCTCTCTCGTTACAACTCCGATTCGAGCCCACTACGTGTCTATGAACTCGTCTCAGTACGACCTATCCAAAAATACTAGTCACTGCCCCGAACTCTCTTCGGTTAAAAATATGATCAAAATGCCCTTAAATAATTAAATAATTAAATAAGGGTTAAATTTGGGGTCGGGGTGTTACAAGTCATGGCAGTAAGGCATTGAGGAGGCACCCGACCTTCGTACGACAAGTTGAGACGATTGTAGCAATCTAAAGCAGAATGCCCATAACGTCCACAAATTTGGCACCAAATACGCGAACCGGAAAAGGAAGCAGAAGGTGAGGAAAAACTAGGAGCAACCGCAGGAGTAGGACCCAAAACACTAGGCTGCGAAGAGGAGCCACCAGGAGAAGAAGAAGAAGCACGACCAGAACCAGGAGAGGAGGAAGAGCCACGAAACCCAGGATGTCCAGTAGTAGAGGAAGAACCAGACCACGGAGCAGAACCACCAGAATGGCCGCCACGGAAAGAAAAGCTGCCACTACCACGACTGCGACCATGAGAAAGAGCACGACCATGGGCAACAATCATCGCAGTGGCAGGACCATCGCGAGCAGAAGCATGGAGCGCAAGATGGCACTGTTCAGCAGAGAGCAAGAGAGCCTCAAGATCAACATAGGTAATAGGGGTTTCACGGGCTTGAGTAGACGCAACAGTAGACTCATATAAGGGCCCAACATTATTCATAATGACAGCAAGAAGATCGGAGTCAGGAAGAGGAGAACCAGATAACGCGAGGTTGTCGACAATAGCATTGACCTTGTCCAAGTAATCAGCAATGGAGGAGTCACCACGAGCAGCACAGAAGAGTTCACTACAAAGCTGCAAAATCCGATTTTGATTCGGAGAGGCGAAACGTTTTTCAAGAGCCACCCAAGTAGAACGAGCAGAAGTAAAACAAGTGACGGTGGTGAGAACCGTAGAACTAAGAGAACCATTGATCCAGGATAAAACCAATTGGTCTTGTTGAATCCAAGTATCATAAGTAGGATTAATGGCATCAGTAAGCTTGCCCTTGTCATCTTCAAGAAAAGGAGGAGGAGCGACGGTAGTACCTGCGACTCTTGAGGAGAGGGAGAATCTGGGCAACCAAAGGGGATAGTTATTGCGATCAAGCTTGATATGAACAGCTTGAGAGACAGAGGGAAAAGCAGCAGCGGAATCAAAAGAAGAGGCCATGAACAAAAATAATAATAATAAAAAAATTTCAGACTGTAAGTCACTAGGCTCTTGATACCATAAAAGAATTGGAACGTATGGGGTAAAGCCTCAAACATTATGAGGGCATATTGTATTGATTTATAGAGCATTACAGATAGAGTCCTATATTAAGTATGATAAGAATACAATGTAATCAGATAACCAAGAGGAATCCCACATGGGATAAACGTATATACAAGATAGAGTCCTGAAGACAATAGTCATCTAATAGGTTGAGCAAAACATGAAGCAAGCAAGCAAATGAATTTCCTGCATTTCTCTGTTATATTCTTGTAATTCAAGAAGACTAATTTCTTTTTCTTGGTAGTTTTTTTAGCGAGAACAATGGTGATACCAACCGAAACTGAAAGCCCAATATACCTGATGGTTAGGGCAGATGAAACGATTTTTTGGTACGTTATTGAAAGGAAATCCACGGCGGCGACGGCAGAAAATGATAACAACAACGAAGGGAGGAACATTGTAGTGCTGCGTGCGAGCGAAAGAGACAGAGTCCGACAACTCAATCTACCCAGTTTTGGGGGCGAAGGGTTGGACTGGATTGACTTCAGCAGGCTTGTTGCCCTGAACCGCCGCTTGTACCTCATTGGCAGTACCATTGGGGACACAAATAAAGTCGGTAGGGTCGGGTTGAGGTACATTGACTTGGATGCTACTCCGACGCCGATCTGGCATATTGGGGGCGGAGTTAATAGCGACAGACAAGACGGGGCTATTGCTCGAGAGGATGGCTGGATCTTTACTTCGGGAGATAACATCTACCGTGTGAATCATCCTAGTGGCGACTCCACCAAGTTGCCGAAAAAGGAAGGCCTGAGAAGAGAAGTAAATATGCTTGGTGTTACTATGAGTAATATTTTGGTTTATAACACCATGTTAGGTTATAACACCATGTACTCCATAGATTTGAGATCCAACCGATGGGAAGTCATTTGCCACAGATTTTGGGGTGTATGGTCCCCTGGGGTGATACTTTTTGACGACTCGCTTTTATTCTCCCTTGGAACGCAAAACCCATCATCGGATACAGAATCCCTCGGTTTTAAGGCTCGACCAGGGGTTTATGCGTTTGATATTCGTGCTCGTAGATGGTTGTCCAGCCCACTTGAGGGCCTGAAAAATGAGGTAGGCCTTGAAAATTTTGGCCCTGACCTTGGCCTTGGGACAGTCCTTCCCAGCGAGGGTTCTTATGACCGTGGAGTTGTCCGTGGCCCTACGGATGAGCCTGTAGACCCATTCAAGCCATGGTGGGTTCCACTGTCGTTGGTTAAAGTTGGAGTCGAGAATGGCCACCACAAGTTGGGTTTGGTATGGGATCGCATGATCATGTACGACAACGATGTAAAGTCTTGTCAAATTCATTGGTGCAAGTTCAAGATACTTACCCCTAATGGTGGTGATATATTAGAGGCTGAATTGCTGTCAAGTGGAATATGCAATCTAGATGAATCCACTTACATGGTGATGAATTGCACAGCAGGATTGTAAGTAACGTCCCTTAATATGCATATGCAAATTAGTTGTTATGTTTATCAATCTAGCTGCATGTGTTGTTTGTTGTGTCGTGCCATCTTTCCGATCACAACCCAGAGAGTTTAAACTATAAGTAATATATATGCATATATATATATGGAGAAGTCAGCATGCTATTAATTATCTCTTTGCAATCACATCGACATGCCCTATATACTCTGCTTGAGACGACTGACAGTAGACTAAGTGTGGTTAGTTTGTCTATGGCTAAATTTAAAACTTAAACAAAAGCTGAACAAGCACAACTTTCTCTTTAGAGATAAGAAGTTTCAAACTAAATGCATAACTTTTCTTTTTTGCTTTGTCTGCCCAATAGCCTTTTTAAGTTTGTGTCTCAAGTTGTTTAGACTGGCTAATGTAAGTTGGGTAATTCCAAGGACCAGTTTTTCTTTGCGTTGTGAAAATATTAAGCCGTTTTGGAGGACGAAAGAAGACTAAAGGTCTTCGGGCCTGGTGGCCCCTGTGGTTTCGGTTATTTGGATGACAGGATACAAAATTCTTTGTTAAATGTTGGCTTCTATTGCTGAACTGAGCATCAAAACTTTGAATAATGAGTCATTCAACCAATCTCGTAAGCTTCCGAGCTTTTATAAGTTTGGATAGTATGGGTTCTAAATTGCATGACACTTAATGCTATGTGACTCATTATTTGGCTATACTCATTGACAGAGTAGTTGCACCAGATGAGGGCAATGAAGAAGAGAAGGGTGATAAAAGAAGAAGAGAAGGGTAATGAAGAAAAGTAACTTGAAAGTCAGTCATATATATTAGTTTATCTGTAGAATCTTATGTTGATGCTAATTTTATCTCATTGTTTGACTGTGTATCTATTAACAGGGTCACTGCACCAGATGGAGGTAATGAAGAAGAGAGTGATAGTAAAAGAAGAAGTGGGTAATGAAGAAGAGTGACTTGAAATACATATTAGTATATTTGTAGAATCTTATGTTAAGCTGGGACTTGGTCATATTACCCAAAAAATATGACAAAAGAAAAATGGGGACTTTGCTATGGATATTTGAAGTTTCGTTAATGAAGGTTATCTTTGAATCATGGATTTTGGATTAATGTTATGTTTAGTATTAATGATTTGATTCAAAAATGATGGTGATGCCTCAGGTGGCGTCGCCATCTCCTTTGAGTTTTAAAGATAAACTCATGTGCCTCCGGGAATGATTCACCTCCTCCATTCCAGCCATGACTATTTGGAATAGTGGTATAGATGCTTTGCTTGAGGACTCAAAGGAGAACTGTGTTTGCTTCTTGTCTGGCTTAAGTTAAATTCAAACGTCAATGCCAGTTTTAGCAAAAAAATAAATATACGGAACAGCGATAAGTTTTTCCTTCAAGAAGCATCAATTTAAACTTGAAACTCATTCTCTCTCTTTGGGGAGGCTAAAGTGAGTTGGGTAAATTCTTTCCAGGGAGCAACTTTACTGTGGGTAAATTTTTTGTTTTGTGACAGCATCAAGGTTGGTTTTTGAAAGAAAAACTACTGCAGTTATTTGGGGATGTTTGGTGGTAGCTGTTTTGTGATTTGGGTTATTTGTGCACAGAGTTTCTATTTCCATTCAGAAAAGAAAATGAGGAATTAGAACCAAAAGTTCAAGACAGGGAGGGTTACTTATCTACACTAGTATCTTCCTCAACCAAAACAGTGATTTCATATGTAGTCCCTGACTCTTGTTTGTCCAACTCATAATATATTCAAATTTTAGATGAGTATTTGTTAAACAAATTTCACAACAACCTTTTTCACTCAATCGACTGCTGAGACCTGAACATCTGAACTTTAACACATCCACACTACATTTTTTGTAGTAGTGCGTTTGGATGAGGGAAATAAACTCGGTATTTTGACAAAAGTCAAAATTTCTAAATTGAGACATGAACCAATTCCAGTGTTTAGATAAAATAAAAACATAGAAATTTAGAAATTTCACGTGGGAAAAAACATGGAATTTGAAAGTCATCCCAACTCTGAATTCCATCTAAAAAGTCGTCATTTCTAAAATTTTAAGAGACAAGTAAAAGCTAAATTTCGTATTTAAATTCATTACCAAAACACGAAAATTTACAAATTCTAAAACATTAATTTCCGTCATTTTAAATTCCATTATTTATGAATTCATTTGTACTTTCAAATTTCCTCATCCAAATGCACTGTTATCAGTCTTCCATTCATGTTTCCATAAAGCTACACAAGAAATGCAGCAGGGTACTTTTCTACTGATGAAGTGCGAAGCGGGTGAAGAAGATAGGAAAAGAGCAGAAAACTCTCACAATCTTCATTAAGCATAGACAGCCAGAGTTTGATACACTGCATAAAATAGTTAAACAAACATAGAAAATCTGAGGCAACTGGCCATGATTTCGGGTGCGACAGATTGTGTATCCCTTTTCCTTGCAGCACGCTTTCCTTTTTCTTGGGCCGTTTCTTCCGCCGATCGCTTTCCTCAATCTTAATCTGTCTACCGCACGTAACGGCTAGCGATCAAGATTCACACCACATCAAATCCCTATAAACTTATATTTCTTGGCTGTGTTCATGTATGGCTTGAAGACCCATTCATCCTGGGCTTCAGTCTGATCCAGTGTTCCCAACTTTATCTGCAACACCAGATAGAGAAAAAGCGTAAGCAAAACAATACAATGAAATATTAATTAAAAAATGTACAAGTCATAGAAATCTCGAGGTTCAACTGTAACCATTATGGCCAATTTAAACATTTAGCTTGAACTGGAATAAAAGAAGGCCATTATGGGAAATCGTAGTTACTTTCCAGTTTAAACCTTATGTGTGATTAGTAACTGCTCTCGGAGACGATTAAAATTTCAATATATATTCTCCTATGCGGATGTTCGGAAATTATTATTGTGTGGATGCCATGTATCATCTACTATCCCTCTCTATTTACAACGGCATCCGCACGATAATAACTTATATATATTATATATATAGAAATTCTCTTATGCGAATGTATTTTCTACTATCCCTCCCTATTTTCCTCCAAATTTATAGTGGCATGATATGTGTGTGTGCTAGCGGGCGCACTAGCCAACAAAGTAAAGTACATGAAATATTACAGTCTACTCAAGTTATGTATAACCATTTTCATTGAAAAAAAAGAATCACACTCCATTCATCTGTCCATGATGGCCATTTATGGGAAGGTACATCAATATTTTCCAGTTTAAGGCTATGTTTTAAACTATTCTTGGTCTTGGAGAATAGTACCCACCCTCTCCCAACCATTTTTTCTGGAGAAAGGGTTGGGCCATAGGGAAGAAAGGCTAAAATGTTCAAGGCAGGACACTTCAATGGCCAAACCTACCATCAGCGAATGCCTGTAAGCTCATAACCAGACATATTGAAGTACTTTTGGGTGCAGTTTGAAACAATACGAAAGGTGAACAGACATGAAGGCAAAAAGACTAAAAATAGAAAAATATATACAAAACAGTAAATTAAACTGAAAATAAGAGAGCAAGTGTGATGTCAATGCAAGAAGTACAAATCCTTGACCATATAGGTAAAGCACTAACCTTGAAAAGCCTCATTTCAAACCGAGGACCAATCTCCTCCAGAACGATGGATTTAGGACCTCCATGCTTCCCATAAGTATGATGCCTGTAGGTTCTCAATTTGTTAACGGAAAAGCAAAGCAAAAGTTACACATTTAACGAAGAATAGAATCGCAAATAAGAAAACTCACTTACTAAATCACACAGTGGGAAAAGAAAAGCACAAATGAGACAACAAACCTGAATGAAATATAGTCTGACTGATTGGTGAAAGTGATTATGTGCTTCGTATCTGGCTTTGGCACTGGAAAGAGATGCTTCAAAATATTTGCTGTTCTCTCACCCAACTATCAACACATAAAGAAGAAAAAAGATAATATAATATAATGTTGATAGGGTGGTAACTAAGAAGGCCAACTCAAAAATAGGAGTGATGTATTGGCGGACCCAGAAATTTTTTAGCAGAGGTGCAATATTGACTAAGTATGAAAAATGGTTTTTCGGAATAATCATTTTCTCAAGATAATTTTTGGCAGCTTTTATTCCTTATAAATCAAATAAGAAAACTTGATTTTATGGGATTTTAGTATGAAGCATATATTGACTTAATGAGCCATCATTTTTAGCCTAAATCGTATTTTGCACTAAAACCGAATTTTCATATTTTGATTTGGTGGGAATTTGATTTTCTAGTATTTTTATTTGAATCCAAATGGGGAGTACTTCCTTATTTACATTGTAAACTTAAGTAAATGGAGTAATATAAAAATAAATAAAAGTAAAAGGACAAAGACATTTACTTAAGTGTTGAAAATGAAAATAAGGTAATTTGTACACCAGTTGAGCAAAGTGGCTATCTGAAGCACCTACAATGGTTTTTCTGGCGAGAGGAGGTGCAGTTGCACCTCCTTGCGCCTTAATAGGTCCGCCCTGTACAGATTACCTTAGAGTGGAGAATTTAGAAAAAGTAAGAACAGTAATAAGGGGGAAAGCGATAGAGTGATAAGGATGAATAATGAGCCATCAGGATAGTTTATTAATACAAACAAGCACCAAAACAAACCAGTAGAACACGAAATGGTGCTTCAAGGGGTGAGAGTCCTCGAAATTTCCTTGGTATGGCAGTGATTCAAACTGAATCCTGCATTTTCATAAATCAAAAGAAGTATGCTCTGACTTTGCTGGACAAGTTTGGTTTGAAGCAATGTAAGCCAGTTAGTACTCCTCTGGTGGCAACTGAAAAATTGTGCAAAGATGATGGAAGTGATCTTGCAGATGAGAGTGAGTACAGACAGATTGTGGGCAGCCTATTGTATTTGACAGCTACAAGACCAGACATAATGTTTGCAGCTAGCCTATTAGCTAGATTCATGCATTGTCCAACAAAGAAACACTATGGAACGGCCAAGAGAGTGCTGAGGTATATTCAAGGCACCATTGATTTTGGTATTGAATATCAGAAAGGAAAAGAAACCATCCTAATTGGATATTGTGACAGTGATTGGGGTGGAAGCCAAGATGACATGAGAAGCACCTCTGGCTATGCTTTCTCTTTTGGCAATGGAGTATTTTCTTGGGCATCAGTCAAGCAACATAGTGTTGCTCTCTCCACGGCTGAGGCTGAGTATGTCAGTGCAAGTGAAGCTACTACACAAGCAATATGGTTGAGGTTTGTTCTAGAAGATTTTGGAGAATTGCAAACTGATGCAACTCCATTAATGGTGGACAACACTTCTGCCATTGCAATGACAAGAAATCCGGTTTTCCATCAGAAAACCAAGCACATCAACCGCAGGTATCATTTTATCCAAGATGCTCTACAAGATGGAGTTGTGGATTTGAGATACTGCAGGTCTGAAGAACAAGTGGCTGACATCTTCACTAAAGCTCTATCTAAAGATCGGTTTAACTATCTTAGAGGATTGCTTGGAGTTAAACCTGTTAACAATTTAGAAGGGAGTGTTGAAGGATAAATTATTTCCAGGCATGCCCAGATTCATGCCAAGTGTACAGCTCACATGCTGGTACAAATGTATTGGCTGAGTTATTTTCTGTACTAGCTAAAATATATATATTAAAAAGTAGGATGAGATCACACAATGAGTGTGTGCATGATTACATTCTTTTTGCCTAACAGATTCTCTCCCTCTCCTTTCTCCCTAAAACCTTTTCTCATACACTTTCTGTGCATGAACCTCTACTATTCTATAGAAACGTCAACAATTATCAGCTCTTCCTATTATGTTTCTTTGCTCTGGGAAGCTGATGCTTTTATATTGAAAAAAGACCATCATTCTTCTTTCACTTTTAAAACCATTATCTCTGCCTCAATTTTCCCTATGTTTTTTCTGCTGAAGACCACTAGAAAATTGCTGTTGTCTGGATTCTTTTTCTGCAGTCAAACGTCAGTTTTAATATCAAATATTTATTTTACATTAACATGGATAATTACACTACTTATCACATTGCGCAGTTAAAAAAAAGCCGTTTGGACCAAAAGGAAGGTGGACTATAAACAAACCATCAGGTACGCCACGATTTTCATGAACCAAAACAACATCTGTAAAATCATGTGCACGGCAAGTTTCAATAATTTCAGAAATAACCTGCAGGGTTTGGGAGAAAAACACTTAAAGTCAATTAGATAGTTTACTATGGAAAATAGACCAAAGGATCAGAACCATGGCAGGTATATCCTCAAATGTGATAAGCTGTCGAGAAAGAATTCTAACATCTAACATAAATAGAATAACATCAGATAAAACTGAAGAGGTCATTTGCCTGGAAAAAAGATATTCACCATGTTCTTAAATGTAGGGGTCCATCTAGACATAATCGCAACACCAAACAAATGGTGAACAGTAAAAGACTGAACAAACTGAACTGAAAATTAAAGGCACATATGTGGTCGGTATTTCACGACATTACGGTTTGGTTGCGTTGCGGTATCTCGGTAGAAAATGCCAGCCCTAGTGCCAATGACTTAATGTGAGTAGTGCATGGTTAAGCACGACACATAACAGAAATGAAACAGCACCATGCACAAAAAATATTTGCAAATAAGCAATTGCGGGAACTTTTCTATTTTCTGGTGCCTGTGGAAAAGTTGAAATGACAGAGATTTGGGGTCGAGGATTGTTTTTATGGACTTAGAAACACAACCTGTACAACGACTTTTGATGCAGGAGCATCAATCCTAGTCAAAAAGGGCTAAGCTTTGGATATTTTAAATTATTAAATTAAATGTTTCCCTCTCTTCATTAGGATTTGGTTTAAGCTTCTTGTTTTGTTTCTACTTTCCTTTATCAATTGGGTTTTCTTAGTAAAGTAGGAATAGGAATTCTAGGCTAATGTATTCTAGTATAAATAGGCTATTAAGAGACTTTTGTATTCAGTTTTTCATCAATACAATTTCAGACTTTAGTCGAAAGAGTTTTCTTTGGGAATTTAGCCCTAGAACTCAATTAGCTTCGATCCAGCTTCAATTCAACAGCTTTATCCTTCTATTCTCTGTATTTCAGGTACGTTTGGGTCGCTGGACAACCACTTATAGCCGCTGCCCTGCATCAAATTGGTATCAGAGCCAGGTTAATCCTTGCTCCACACCATGGTTGGACGTGCTAAAGGTCGTGGACGAGGGAACCAAGCCCAACACACAGAGATGTCTGAGATGCGGCGTACGATGGAAGACTTGTCAAGAGCGGTGCAAACCCTCCAACGACAGGAACGCGCAGATGCCTATATGGAGATTTCGGAACGCAACCGCGGACCCATACACATACCGGAAGGTGGTGGTGAGGATGAATATGAAGACAAAACGGTTGGTTCGTGCGTTGGATTTGAATGGTGGAGGAGTTAAAATTGAAGTTGCTGATTTCTATGGAAAGATGCATGCCGAAGATTATTTGGATTGGGAAGCAAGCCTAGAGAATTATTTTGAATGGAAGCCTATGACAGATGTTCGCAAAGTGTTGTTTGTAAAGCTTAAATTGAAGAGTATCGCGCTTCAATGGTGGAAGAGAGTTGAAGAGCAACGTGTTCGACAAGGAAAGGAGAAGATCAACACATGGGATCATATGAAAGCCAAGTTACGCAAGTAGTTTCTACCAGCTGATCACACTATGGAATTATATGAACGGTTTTATAACTTAAAACAACGCGACATGTCTGTTCAAGAATATACTTCTGAGTTTGATAATCTTTCGCTTCGCGTTGGTTTGAATGAGACTAATGAACATATGACATCTCGTTACCTTTCTGGTTTGAATCAAACCATTCGAGATGAGCTGGGTGTGGTTCGCTTGTCCAACCTTGAAGATGCTCGACAATATGCCTTAATGGTCAAGCGTCAACAATTGCGACGTGGAGGAAGGAGATTTGTTTTTGGACGCACAGATAATTATTGGCAGAGAAATACAACAACTGTTCACGGGGTTCGAAGCAAACAAGGAGCCCGAACTGGTGGTAGGAACATGGTGGGCGTTGATAGGAGTGAAAAATGGAAGGAAATTGTGAAATTTGGGTCTCAGAACACTGCCGTTCCAAGCAATCTTAGGGGTGACAGTACATCACAAGTGCGTTGTTACACATGCGATGAGAAGGGGCACACCTCTTATGGTTGTCCACAAAAAAGGGTGAATTTGGCAAAGTACGAAGTGAGGTAACTGATTTTCCTGAACCAACCTATGATGATTTTGGTAATGAAGAGGAAGTTATTAATCTATTACCAGTTGAAGGAGAATCTTTAGTGGTCAGACGAGTGATGACAACTCCCAAAGTTGAGGAAGAAGATTGGCGGCATCATAATATATTCCGAACACGAGTCCTCTGTGGGGGAAAGGTGTGTAATGTGATCCTTGATGGAGGAAGTAGTGAGAACATCATCTCAAAGGAGGCAGTGGAAAAACTTAAGTTACCGATCGAGAAGCATCCTAATCCCTACAAGGTTGCATGGTTTCGAAAGGGGAACGAGGTATACCAGTTACTTCAAGGTGTTTGGTTAAATTCACTATTGGTAATACCATTGATGATGAAGTGTGGTGCGACGTTGTTCCTATGGATGCATGTCATATCTTATTAGGAAGACCTTGGTCGTTTGACAAAGACATGATTCACTACACTAAGGCCAACACCTATGTATTTCATCAAGATGGGAAGAAGTTGAGCTTGCAACCACTCAAAGAAGTGAAGAACACTCCTAAGGTAACCAAAGTTAGTAGGTTTTTAACATGCCATAATTTTGAACAAGAGAGCAAAGAAATGGGAATTATGTATGCACTTGTTACTAAAGAGATAGGAGCTGATCAACTGCTGAAATTTAATGAGTTTTCGAAAGAAATTCAACATATATTGATGGAATTCCAAGAGTTAGTTGGTGATGAATTACCACAAGGTTTACCAACAATGAGGAGTATTCAACATGCTATTGATTTGGTGCCTGGAGTAGCATTACCTAACCTTCTTGCATATCGAATGCCACCCACCCAACGAGCTGAAATTCAGAGGCAAGTAGAAGATTTAATTGCTAAAAGGTTAGTGCGTGAGAGCAAAATCCATGCGCGGTTCCAGCATTGTTAACACCAAATAAAGAGCAAAAATGGAGGATGTGTGTGGACAGTCGTGTCATTAACAAGATTACGGTGAAATACCAATTCCCTATCCCTCGACTAGAAGATATGCTTGACATGCTGGCAGGATCTAAGGTGTTCTCCAAAATTGATTTGAGAAGTAGGTACCATCAAATTCGCTTGAGGAGTGGTGACGAATGGAAAATAGCTTTCAAAACTCCTAATGGCCTTTACAAGTAGTTAGTAATGCCATTTGGACTCTCCAATGCTCCAAGCACATTTATGCAAGTCATGACCGAGGTATTAAAACCTTTCTTGAGCTTATTTGTGGTGGTTTATTTTGATGACATATTAATATAGTCAAACTTTTAAAGAGCACTTAATCCATTTACAGCAAGTTCTGGAGGCCCTTCGTAAGGAACAACTTTATATAAATCTTAAAAAGTGTTCCTTCTTGAGCAACAAAGTTGTATTCCTAGGCTTTGTTGTTTCAACTAATGGCTTGCAAGCAGACCCTGAGAAAATAAGAGCTTTTATGGAGTGGCTAGTGCCACAATCTGTAGGTGATGTTCGGAGTTTTCATGGATTGGTTTATAGGAGGTTCATCCGTGGTTTCAACTTTATTATGAATCCGATCACTGAATGCTTAAAACAAAATAGCTTTGAATGGTCAAAATCAGCACAAAGAGCTTTTAAACAAATAAAGGTATTGATGACCGAAGCTCCAGTACTTACTTTACTAGATTTTGAGAAGTTATTCACTATTGAATGCGATGCATCCCATGTTGGAATTGGGGCTGTTTTGAGTCAAGAAGGCAGACCCGTGGAGTTATTTAGTGAGAAGTTGTCATGTGCTAAATGTCACTATTCTACATATGACTTAGAATTTATGCTTTGGTTCGGGCAATTCAACATTGGGAGCACTACCTCGCTTATAAAGAATTCGTGGTTTATTCTGATCATCAAGCTTTAAGGTACTTGAACTCTCAAAAGAAGTTGAATGCTCAGCATGTCAAATGGAGTTCATATCTTCAAGAATTCAATTTTTCTTTCAACTACAAGACTGGTGAATCTAACAAAGTTGCGGATGCTTTGAGCCGAAGGAATCTATTATTAACAACAATGAGTACTCAAGTTATTGGCTTTGAGGAGTTAAAAGAACAATATGCTACGGATCCATATTTCAGCTCTATAGTTTTTGAACTCCAAGGTCCAACAAGTTGAAAGATGTTACCATTTGGAATGCATGATGGGTATTTATTCAAAGGAAATTTGTTGTGTATTCTCGAGGGATCATTACGTGAACAAATCGTTAGGGAGCTTCATGGTAATGGATTAGGAGGACATTTCGAAAGGGATAAAACATTGGCTATGGTGACTGATCGTTATTATTGGTCTAGAATGTACAAGGATGTTGATAGACTGGTCCGTAAGTGTCAAATTTGTCAGTTTAGCAAAGGAAGTTCACAAAATACAGGTTTATACACGCCCTTACCAGTTGCGGAAGCCCCTTAGGTCCATATTAGTATGGACTTTGTATTAGGACTTCCAAAAACAGCAAGAGGATATGACAGTCTTTTTGTCGTGGTAGATCGCTTCTCCAAGATGGCACATTTCATTCCATGTGCTAGAACAGCAGATGCCACACATATAGCTGATTTTTTCTTCAAAGAAGTGGTAAGACTACATGGTGTGCCAACATCTATTATTTCAGATAGGGATGTTAAGTTTACTAGGCATTTTTGGAGGACTCTTTGAAGGAAGTTTGAAACTGATCTAAAGTATTCTAGCACTTATCATCCGCAAACAGATGGTCAAACTGAAGTAGTAAATAGAAGTCTGGGTAATATGCTAAGGTGCCTTGTTGGAAGCAATGTCAAGACATGGGATTTGATTATTCCAGAAGCTGAATTTGCATAAAACAATTTTGTGAATCGATCAACAAAGAAGACGGCATTCGAAGCTGCTTATGGACTTAGACCTCAACATGTTCTTAGCCTAGTTCCACTTCCACAAGAGGTGAGGGTGAGTGATGAAGGAGAGGGTTTTGCGGATCACGTGAAAAGAGTGCATGAAGAAGTAAAGGCAGCTATAAAGGCCAATAATGAGTCATATGCAGCTGCTGCAAATCAACATCGGAGAATCAAAGATTTTGAAGAAGGTGATATGGTTTTGGTGCAATTGAGACGAGACAAATTTCCGAAAGGCACATACCATAAATTGAAGTCTAAAAAGTTTGGGCCATGCCAGGTGTTGAAGAAAATTAGTTCAAACGCTTAAATGTTAGAGCTGCCACCTGATCTCCAAATTAGCCCAATTTTCAATGTGTCTGACTTGTATTTATTTGAAGGACTTGATGACGAACCAGTTTCAACAGAGGCACAAGTCCAACAACTTCCAACGACTCCACCTGAGATTGTTGAAAATGTGTTAGATGTCAAAGCTGACAGGACCCGCCCCAAATTCCTCGGAACCCAGGACGAATCCTATGGAATTTTCGACATCACCCCAATGCCGGGCCCACTCGCTAAACCATAGCCTCCTTTCTACAAAAAGGAGTAAGGGCACGAGACTTTCTACTGAAAATTCGGCAGAGTCTCCCCTGTAAATTAAACGATTCCCAAAAATTTCAACATGCATAAAACATATTTAATATCCCAATCGGCAGCACTCACAATATAATTTCATGCAATTCATGAAATCGGCCTCTGGCCCTCAAACAATCCGAAACCAAACAACCAACACCACTCATCCATCCATAATATTCTAAACCAGGCAGATAATGAATTCAAACAATTTTTATAAACGTTCCTTATAATCAACATAACACAACCTCCCTCAACCAAACGGGAGTTTGAACGATTATTTAATCGCATCTCGTTTCCAACCGAATTTCATAACCAACAACCAGGTCAAAGCCAATGTCCAAAAAAACACATAAATAAACTCTAGTCCGCGGCTGCACCTGGGTGGGACCCGAGGCTACCTACGCACCTTTGCTGAGGGATCAAACCACACGTAGTTCTTCTTCATCTACAACATCACAATCATTTATTCACCTCTCTGTTATTTTACTACACGCCAGAAGATCCAACGCCACGTGTAGTAAAATAACGATACCCAAGTATGGGGATCTTTTATCACACGTCTGCTAACCCAACGCCACGTGTGAGGAACTAATAACATAATCCTAATGTCTCACACGCCGAAATATTCCAATGCCATGTGTGAGATCTGGCAATCACATAATCTCCCCATACGCCGGAAAATCCAACGCCACATATAGGGTTTGTCAACACGTCGGAATATCCTACGCTACATATGACCTAACCATCACATTCACATAATCTCCCCATACGCCGAAAAATCCAACGCCACGTATGGTGTTTGTCAACACGCCGGAATATCCTACGCTACGTGTGACCTAGCCATCACAATCACATAATCTTCCCATAAGCCGGAAAATCCAACGCCACGTATAGGGTCTGTCAACACGCCGAAATATCCTACGCCACGTGTGACCTAGCCATCACAATCACATAATCTCCCTATACGCCGGAAAATTCAACGCCACGTACGGAGTTTGTCAACACACTGGAAAATCTTACACCACGTGTGATCTAACCATCACATTCACATAATCTCCTTATACGTCGAAAAATCCAACGCCACGTATAGGGTCTGTCAACACCCCAGAAAATCCTACGCCACGTGTGACCTAATCATCTCATAATCACAATATCTCCCCATACGCCGAAAAATCCAACGCCACATATGGAGTCTGTCAATACGCTGGAAAATCCTACTCCACGTGTGACATAATAACCATAGAACTTTCCACCATAAACCATAATATTCAATACTCGCTTAAGAGTTACTATTATGACTATATACTAATTTCTACATAAAATTCTTAACATTGCATAAACCTCAACCACGACATAGTATCACTTAATATCCTAATCTCACATAAACAATATAACTCAGCCAATGCCCAAGGCTTGTCACTAGGGTCACGTTAGTCCTCCTAGAAAGGTAAAACTACCGCGGAAGACTAACGGTCAACCAGAAGTCAAACTACCTAAACTTGGTCAAACAGACCCAAGGGGCCCACGACCTCCAATTTCCGATCAGAAAGTTCCTATGGGATCTACAAGGTTTAGGATACATGTCTTGCAAGTTTGGTCCAGATCGGACGGTCGAATTACTCACGATCGGACGGTTACCGTAAACCCAGCCCTAGGGTTGGCATTTTCGGAGTATCCGGTACTCCGTTTTACAATCCGTCGAATACTGCATGATCCTAAGGATGTCTAGATTATCATACTTTAACTTCAAGATGATCCAACGGTTCAAACCTTTTCAACCCAGATAATGCACAATAGGCGAAATCTGCTCGATACTCAAACAATATCCAAATTGAAATCCGAGCACACCTACGCGCTCGTGAGGACCATGAGATCACCTCGGGACACAAGGCCCCTTTTCTACAGTGCCCACGAGCCTCCACACACGCCGGCAGCGCGTGGGTGTCCAAAGCGATAACCTTTCCCCGGAAAAACTCCAAATCACCACTCACGACTCCTACCCTGTGTAACACCCTATTTGGAACCACTTTTGTTCTTGGATCTTCCCCAAAAACTGACCAGAAGTGGCCGGAATCGCGATTCCAAAATTGGCAAAAATCCAATTCGAAAATCAGACAATCTAGGCTCAAAAGTAATGAAATCCTACCCAACCATCAGCTAGATTATGAAGAATGGATGAATTTCAATACCTTGAGCGCCAAAAATGGCTACCGGAGGAAGGAGATTGGGGTCGGGCAAAGTTTCAAGCGAAAACCGACTTAAAACTCACGTTTTTCGGCGGCTGGAGTGACGGCCGATGTCGGGAAAAGGCCAGGTCTTGACGGTGGGGCTGAGCCGGTCCTTTTGGCACCGGTCCTGTCCGCAACCGTGACAGGTGGCTTGAGTTTCGAAAAGAGAGAGGGAGCTGCCGTCGGAGAGAGAGAGAGAGAGAGAGAGAGAGAGAGAAATCAGATTTTATCAAACCCTTTTTGCAATATTTACGATTGTGCTACTGAGGGTATTTTGATCATATCTTTTTCGTTACAACTCCGATTCGGGCCCACTACGTGTCTACGGACTCATCTCGCCGTGCTCTACACAACGGTACAGTCAAAATTCACAAATTCCTTCCTGGTCAAAAAGTCAACTTTAAACCTAATAAAATATTCTAAGGGCAAAATGGTCTTTTATATGAATAAAATAATATTTACCAATTTATTTAGGACCGGGTCGTTACAATAGGTAAAGTCGAGGAGGGGTAACCAGTACAGGCGATTCTTAGTGAAATGGTTGGGTAAGAATGCTACTGAGAGCACGTGTGGGTTCCTGAAGAAGAATTAAAGAGGATTGATTCAGAGATATATGCTGAAGTTGTTAAAGCTTTCTCGCCAGAGTCGAGTTTTTTCCAACCCGGTGGAGTTGATGCAGGAGCATCAATTCTAGTCAAAAAGGGCTAAGCTTTAGATATTTTAAATTATTAAATTAAATGTTTTCCTCTCTTCATTAGGATTTGGTTTAAGTTTCTTGTTTTGTTTCTACTTTCCTTTATCAATTGGGTTTTCTTAGTAAACTAGGAATAGGAATTCTAGGCTAATGTATTCTAGTATAAATAGGCTATGAAGAGACTTTTTTATTCAGTTTTTCATCAATACAATTTCAGACTTTAGTCTAAAGAGTTTTATTTGGGAATTTAGCCCTGTATTTCGGGTATGTTTGGGTTGCTGGACAGTCGCTTATAGCTGCTGCCCTGCATTAACTTTACTACTAGTGCAACGATTAGGTTGATTTTTTCACAACTTTTTGTTTATCTTATTTCGGTAATGAGCATATAACCAATAGACTCTTCCTAAAATCGATTTTTTCTTGGTGCTAAAAATCAATAAAATTAAAAAAAATCCTAAGCTTTACAAGGTACATGGATTTTTCCAAGTATAAATTTTGTTATCACACACTGGGCAAACATATTTGATATACATGAAAAAGCAACAAAAGCAAAACTTGGAAAATGCACATCAAGAAACCGATGATTTATGTAAAAACAAATAGGGAAGAAAAGGAAAATAAGCCGAACAAGTTTGGGCAAAAAAGTTCACCAACCTGACCACCACGGTTCATTTGTTGTGCATTAGGAAAAACAAGTTTCAGTTCCTACAACAAGTGTTAAGTGAACCACAATAGCACTAATCAAAACCAAATTTGCAGCAAATAATACGAACCAACAAATTGAACACCAAAAGTGCAACTAGATAAACAAGAGAAATTGAAAGAGGCTAGGCCAACCTTTGCAAATTGTACTAGAAGGGATTCCGGGAAGTAGTTATCAAAATCTTGGGATCTCTTTCTGCTGCTTTTGCATACTCATCGTCGATATGTGTCCTTGGGTTGGGACTAGGATTCAAAAATGAAAACAGGGAAGAATTGACCACATGATAAAATGTAAAACTTCAAATTACAGGACAGTTGGGTATCAACAGTTTTTCGAGTATTTGTTTTAAATTATAGACATCATGTACACACAGCCAATTTCGAAGTGCACTTGTACAGGCTCATCATCACTACATGCAATTTTTTACTGAATGTCTTCTACAAGACCCATATCTATCTAGCCTGTTAAGCCTCATTTCTTAATTTCAACTTCCTTACCTATAATGTGAAAATCAAATAAACTTTAACTATTCATTCTTCTCACAGTTTTCCTTTTTCCTTCTTTAAAAACCAACAGAACCATCAAGAAAAATACATCGGCTGTCTAAACAACCAAAGAAGAGAAAAAAGAATTTCTATATACTCATATACCAGCAGTGTTCTCATCTTCGAGATCGATTTCTCGACGAAGCTCCGCCTCTTCATTCTGAAGCTCAGTGGGAATCGTTTTTCCCTCTGCAAGAAAACAAAAGGTGTACCAAATTTGTTGAAGAATACACGAGTCCCACGTCGAAAACTTAACAAAATAGAAAGGCTCGCATAATAAATAGTTTCACTTCTAATAAATCGAGGTATTTTGTATAAAATCCCACATCTACTAAACATGTGATTAAGCATACACGAGGCTAACACCAGAAACTTAACAAAATAGAAAGTCTCATATAATAATAGTTTCCTCCTAATAAAATCGAGACCTTTAGTATAAACTTGGTTAATAAATTGATAACAATATCGATGTTGCTAGTAGTGGGCTAATAGGTAATATCTGAATTAATGATATTATCTTCTCTTTATTATGATAATATCTGAATTAATGATATTATCTTATTAAATAAAGATAATATCATATTAATTAAGATTTTTATCCCATTAATTAATTGGCCAGATAAACTGGTTCAATTAATTAATTTAAGAGATAATATTCTTTTCCAAGTGGCGCGCTGTGATTGGAGACGAAAATATTTGCTCCTACAAATGCCCCCCAGCTTCTGCATGGCGCTTGTGTGGCATGTAGGAGATGAAATTATTTTTTTTGGGCACTCCAACTGTGTTTGGGCTTTCTTCTGTGAGTTGGACTCCTTTTGCAGATCGGATTCCCAATTGGTGTAGGCTTCTGACTGTTCTTGGAGTTGGATTCCCAGTAGGAATGAGCTTGCGATTCCTTCTTGACCCGGGTTGTCCAACTTGTATAAATACAAGGTTTCTCTTCACTCTTTCTCACATTGCAAACTTAACTTCTCTACTTTCTAGCTTGAGAAAGATCTTGGAGAATTTGTACTGCTTGTCAAAGAGAGGAGTTGTCGTGCATCCCAAGATAAATCGAGCATGTATATTTTTTCTTTGTCTTCTCTTTTTTGCGGCGAGGACCAACTGGGTGGGACCAGGCTGGTTGATGTCGTGACTAGCGGCCGAAGACTGTTGGAGCGACGGTGGCCTCTGGTTGCTACTAAGTGAGTATCGGGAGAAAGTTGGTGGTCTGCCCTCTACCCGTTTGGCTTACGTTTAGAGACGTATCGATAAGTGTGAACCATTTGGCCTACCTCCGAGACGTGTCAATGAGACTGGCCCGTTTGGCATAAGTCTGAAAACGTGTCGACGAACGTGACCTGTTTGGCCTATTTCCGGAGACGTATCGATGAGAATGGCCCGTTTGGCCTACGTCCAAAGACGTGTCGTTGAGAGTGTCCCGTTTAGCCTACGTCCGAGGACGTGTCGATGAGTGTGACCCGTTTGGCCTACGTTCGGAGACGTGTCGATGAGAGTGGCCCGTTTGGCCTACGTCCGAATACGTGTCGATAAGAGTGGCTTGTTTGGCCTACGTCCGGGGACGTGTCGATGAGTGTGACTCGTTTGGCCTACGTCCAGACACGTGTCAATGAGAGTGACCCGTTTGGCCTACGTCCGAGGACGTGTCGATGAGCGTGGCCTGTTTGACCTACGTCCGGAGACGTGTTGATGAGAGTGGCCCGTTTGGCCTACGTCCGAAGACGTGTCGATGAGCGTGGCCCATTTGGCCTACGTCCGGAAACGTGTCGATTGCTTTTGTGAACACTCCATTGGAAAGGAAATCTTGAACTTGTATTGATGTCTGTGTAACTACATTGCTTTATTGAACAAAAAAGATGAGTTGCATGAGTAACATCAAAAGTAACTTCTCTTCAATAGAGGTGAGGGAGGCTTGGCTGCTTGCTTAGAGCCCAGCTGATAGGTAAGGAGCTTCATGGATAGTACCCCTAGAGGTGATGGGCATTCCATTGCCTTGGACTTCTTTTCATTGAAAGATGATGAAAGGTTTGTCTTCCATAACTTGGTAGCTAGTGACTGCTTGGGAGACGAAAATCGCCTGCTTGATCTTTCTCTTCTGTCCCTGGTGGTCAGCCAAGGCTCTTGGAGTCAACTAGGGCTCCTAAGAAAGCTTTTTTCAAACCCATTAGGTGGGGTTCTCTCCAATTTATCTGGAGAAGATGAGCCAATCATGAGATTTTCTCTACTACTCCAGCTTCTAGTTAACTTTAGGCTTTTAGAACTTGACATATTTGCTGAAATATCATGCGGAAATGATTCTTCAGGGGAAGGACTACCAAGAGAATCAATGATCATTTGTATATCATGTAGTCTTTGCTCCAACGTGCCATATGCAGAACCATTTTGCATCAGACTCCCTTCTCTAACTACATTCACTGGGGAAGATATCAATTCTTGACCTGTTACCCTTGTATCCTCATATGTCCAAACAGATGTTCCTTCATTGCCAACACTAGATAAGGCAGGGGATCCAGAGTTCTTGTCCCAGCTTGACTCTTCCATCTCAATACAGGGAACTTCTTTGCAGTAGTCATCAGTATCTTCAGCAGTTGCACCTGCAGTTTCCTCAGGACTGCTCTCATTGTCTCTTTCATCAAAATGAGGATTGTTGAACTTTCTGACACCATTCGGATAATGAGAATCAACCACACCTGATGATACTGAATATTCATCATCTGACATATCCCATGCTTGCCATTTAGGATAATAATTGTCTGAAGCCTGAAAGGATGATGATTGTCCAAACCCTAAACCCGAAAGGGCGAGAGGGTTTTTTTTTTTTTTAAAGAAATTTTAAAAAGTACAAGCGATAGTCTAAATTAAAGGTGAAGGGGTTTCTCACACACGCACAACTGATGTTATGGGAGTTCAAACCTGAGACCTCTTGTCTACAAGTCAATGCCTTTTTCCACTTGGCTAAACCCCGTTGGCCAAGAGGTTCTTTCTAAATGTGTTGTGTTTTTGTTTTTTATATCAACGTAATTCTTTTTATTATTATCATCAAATATAAACTTCATTAGATAAACTTCAAAAGTACAAACATCAACATAACATCTAAAGTACAAATCCCAAGAGGGCAACGAACTAACATGTTAAAAACAAAACTATATTGGACAAGTCTCATTAAAATTACTAGCCCACATCACCACAATTAACCATAAGCCCAAAAAAAAGCCCACAAACCCAACATGACCCTAAAGCAATCCATGAGCCTAAATGAACTCTACCACCACCACATGATGAAGCGTCATCGTGACCACATCCACCATTGCATCCGTAACATATATGGGGAAAATATAATTTCCAATAATCTACCAGTGCATTAGAGTGAACAAATTAACGAAATAAACAACCCTGTGAAAAAACAATTGGGTGATTCCGTCAAGGACGATGTAGAAACAAATTTAGAGAACATGAGCATTGTTAGAGTGTGGGTTTTGAAAGAATGACTTGATTGAGAACATAGCCTAAAAGGGGTGATAGGGAACTTCAATCTAAGCAGGGCTGAAAAGAAATCACCACAAGATACTTCTTAATCAAAATGCCTGAGTGGACTTATTCACTAACCCAAAAGGAAAAACAAGAAGAGAGGAGGGGCAGAAGGGGCAGTGATGCTTCTTCCTCCCTCCTTCTATAGAGTTTTCCTTTGAGACTCGGAGAGAGAGAGAGAGAGAGAGGCTAGAGATTCACAGACTATCAATGTAATCTTCTTTTGATAAAAATAAAAAATAAAAAACCAATACAAGTTTATTAGATTAAACAGAAAAAAGAATATAAAGGAAAAAATGGTACGACATATATTAAACTAATAACTTGAAGAGAAAGACTATTAAACTAATCTTAAATATCCAAATTATTAAAGTTTTTATTGAGCTTAATAAAGAGCAGCAAGAGGATTTTTTTTTCCCCATATGCATGTGACAGTCCTGATCTCTTGGACCCTTGTAGTCCAAGAGATTTATGGTCACTCACCGTTGGATGTAAATTCAACGGTTGACTTGAATCGGGTAATAATCATTTATGTCATATTGCATTTATATATATCATTTTGAACCATTGGATTAATATCCAACGGTGGGTGACCACAATCTCTTGGACTCCTGTGGTCCAAGAGATCGGGACTGATGCATGTGATGCCATTTTATTTGAGGATAAGCCAAAAAAGTAAAAAGGAAAACCAATTATTAAGCAATTGTTTAATGTTGACCGAAAAACAATTGTTTAATTGTTTAATTAAACCCTAAACCCTTAATTAATTGTTTAATTAAGCATGTTAGGACAAGGTACCGTACGGAGAGGTACCAAAATTAACTTGGAGAATATAAAACAAAATTTGACCCATTTACGACCAGCGTTTGACACAATTATACGTGAGCTGAGAACTTTTATTCCTTTTGCCAAACGTGAGCTGAGAATTCACAACCAAGAAAAGAGAGAGAGGCTTCACGAAGAAAACACGCCAGCGCTCGTCTCCTCGTCTCCTCCTTCTTGGGCTGGAAATCTCTTCCTGCTAGTTGAAGAGAGTCTCTTCTTCTGTCACCATAAGGTAACCTTCCCTTTCCTATTGATGATAGGACTGTTCCCTATGATACCTCACCCCTGAAATTTTGTTTTTGGTCTTCTGGGTTTTGGAAGACCACTGCATTTCTACCTTTTGGCTTGTTCAGTTCATTGTTTCACTACGTTTTTGGTAAGAAACTTGCAAATCTTGCTAATCCTTTGAAAAGTTAGAACCTTTTGTTAATTTAATCACTATGTTCAAGATTATTGCGGTTTTTTTCTTTGATTATGTATTTTCTTGGTCGCTTATGTATTTTCTTGGTCTTCAGGATCTGAGTTTTTCTTTAACTTTTGGGGAAGGAATCGTACTTAGAGGAGCACAAGTGAAATTCTGAGGTACCCTTTTCTTTTGCAATCTTTTTTGCATTTATTTTGTTAATTCTTTTTCCTGCTCTGTTTAGTTTTGCTTTTCCTTTATGTTGGACAGAGAAGATTATGCAAGCCCATTTTGGTGGTTGCCATATTTATCTATTTTCTATTGCCTTGCTTGTTCTGCATGTTAATGGCTTTTATAGTTTGTTTGAGTGAAAATGGCATAAAACTGGCAGTGGGTTGAGCAAAACATGAACCAAGCAAGCAAATGAATTTCCTGCATTTCTCTGTTATATTCTTGTAATTCAAGAAGACTAATTTCTTTTTCTTGGTTGATGTTTCTTGGTAGTTTTTTTAGCGAGAACAATGGTGATGCCAACCGAAACTGAAAGCCCAATATACCTGATGGTTAGGGCAGATGAAACGATTTTTTGGTACGTTATTGAAAGGAAATCCGGGGCGGCGATGGCAGAAAATGATAACAACAACGAAGGGAGGAACTTTGTAGTGCTGCGTGCGAGCGAAAGAGACAGAGTCCGACAGCTCAATCTACCGAGTTTTGGGGGCGAAGGGTTGGACTGGATTGACTTCAGCAGGCTTGTTGCCCTGAACCGCCGCTTGTACCTCATTGGCAGTACCATTGGGGACATAAATGAAGTCGGTACGGTCGGGTTGAGGTACATTGACTTGGATGCTACTCCGACGCCGATCTGGCATATTGGGGGCGGAGTAAATAGCGACAGACAAGGCGGGGCTATTGCTCGAGAGGATGGCTGGATCTTTACTTCGGGAGATAACCTCTACCGTGTGAATCATCCTAGTGGCGACTCCACCAAGTTGCCGAAAAAGGAAAGCCTGAGAGGAGGAGTACATATGCTTGGTGTTACTATGAGTAATATTTTGGTTTATAACACCATGTTAGGTTATAACACCATGTACTCCATAGATTTGAGATCCAACCGATGGGAAGTCATTTGCCACAGATTTTGGGGTGTATGGTCCCCTGGGGTGATACTTTTCGACGACTCGCTTTTATTCTCCCTTGGAACGCAAAACCCATCATCGGATACAGAATCCCTCGGTTTTCAGGCTCGACCAGGGGTTTATGCGTTTGATATTCGTGCTCGTAGATGGTTGTCCAGCCCACTTGAGGGCCTGAAAAATGAGGTAGGCCATGAAAATTTTGGCCCTGACCTTGGCCTTGAGACAGTCCTTCCCAGTGAGGGTTCATATGACCGTGGAGTTGTCCGTGGCCCTACGGATGAGCCTGTAAACCCATTCAAGCCATGGTGGGTTCCACTGTCGTTGGTTAAAGTTGGAGTCGAGAATGGCCACCACAAGTTGGGTTTTGTATGGGATCGCATGATCATCTACGACAACGATGTAAAGTCTTGTCAAATTCATTGGTGCAAGTTCAAGATACTTACCCCTAATGGTGGTGATATATTAGAGGCTGAATTGCTGTCAAGTGGAATATGCAATCTAGATGAATCCACTTACATGGTGATAAATTGCACAGCAGGATTGTAAGTAACGTCCCTTAATATGCATATGCTAATTAGTTGTTATGTTTATCAATCTAGCTGCATGTGTTGTTTGTTGTGTCGTGCCATCTTTCCGATCACAACCCAGAGAGTTTAAACTATAAGTAATATATATATATATATGGAGAAGTCAGCATGCTATTAATTATCTCTTTGCAATCACATCGACACGTCCCTATATACTCTGCTTGAGACGACTGACAGCAGACTAAGTGTGGTTAGTTTGTCTATGGCTAAATTTAAAACTTAAACAAAAGCTGAACAAGCACAACTTTCTCTTTAGAGATAAGAAGTTTCAAACTAAATGCATAACTCTTCTTTTTTGCTTTGTCTGCCCAATAGCCTTTTCAAGTGTGTGTGCCTCAAGTCGTTCAGACTGGCTAATGTAAGTTGGGTAATTCCAAGGACCAGTTTTTCTTTGCATTGTGAAAATATTAAGCCGTTTTGGAGGATGAAAGAAGACTAAAGGTCTTCGGGGCTGTTTGGTGCATGGCCCCTGTGGTTTCGGTTATTTGGATGACAGGAAACAAAATTCTTTGTTAAATGTTGGCTCCTATTGCTGAACTGAGCATCAAAACTTTGAATAATGAGTCATTCAACCAATCTGTAAGCTTCCGAGCTTTTATAAGTTTGGATAGTATAGGTTCTAAATTGCGTGACACTTAATGCTATGTGACTCTCATTATTTGGCTATACTCATTGACAGGGTAATTGCACCAGATGAGGGCAATGAAGAAGAGAAGGTTGATAAAAGAAGAAGAGAAGGGTAATGAAGAAATGTAACTTGAAAGTCAGTCATATATATTAGTTTATCTGTAGAATCTTATGTTGATGCTAATTTTATCTCATTGTTTGACTGTGTATCTATTAACAGGGTCACTGCACCAGATGGCGGTAATGAAGAAGAGAGTGATAGTAAAAGAAGAAGAGGGTAATGAAGAAGAGTGACTTGAAAGACATATTAGTATATTTGTAGAATCTTATGTTGACGTAATTTTATCTCATTGTTTGACTTTGTATCTACAGGGTAAATGCACCAGACGACAGTAATGAAGAAGAGAAGGGCAATGAAAGAAGTGGAAGGTAATGAAGAATAGCAAGCTGGAAGAGTGTATGAAGCAGGTACTTGTTACCTTCCCATTGATTAGTTGTTGATTATGACTTTTCTTGTTGCAGCTGCTTCCCAACAAATCAGACAGGGGAAACTCGCTGATTACTTTGCTATTCAAGGTATATTTTATGGTTATGTTTTACCTGAAATTTTCTTTGGATTTATGCTTTACTAATTTTCTTAATCTTATGTTTGGTGAAGGTGAAGTTGGAGGCCTGAAGCCACTGCATCCTTTTTGGAATTTGTAAACTGCAAGTTTGAACTTGTTTTTGTTTTGCTTAGACTGTAGTTTGAACTTCACCTATATGTTCAGTTAATTGTTTGACTTCGTTAAGCTGGGACTTAGTTCAAACGTCAATGCCAGTTTAAGGGAAAAAATAAATGTACGGAACAGGAAGTTTTTTTCTTCAAGAAGCATCAATTTAAACTTGAAACTCATTCTCTCTCTTTTCCATTGCCCCGATAACGTTCGTTTTGTAAGATAATTGGGGAGGTTTGGGGAGGCTAAAGTGAGTTGGGTAAATTCTTTCCAGGGAGCAACTTTGCTGTGGGTAAATTTTTTGTTTTGTGACAGCATCAAGGTTGGTTTTTGATTGAAAAACTACTGCAGTTATTTGGGGATGTTTGGTGGTAGCTGTTTGGTGATTTGGGTTATTTGTGCACAGGGTTTCTATTTCCATTCAAAAAGGAAAATGAGGAATTAGAACCAAAAGTTTAAGACAGGGAGGGTTACTTATCTACATCTAGTGTCTTCCCTGACTCTTATTTGTCCAACTCATAATATTCAAATTTTAGATGAGCATTTGTTAAACAAATTTCACAACAGCCTTTTACACTCAATCGACTGCTGGCACCTGAACATCTGAACTTTAACACATTCACACTACCTTTTACGTAGTAGTGCGTTTGGATGAGAGAAATAAACTCGGTATTTTGACATAAGTCAAAATTTCTAAATTGAGACATGAACCAATTCCCGTGTTTGGATAATAAAAAAACATAGAAATTTAGAAATTCCACGTGGGAAAAAACATGGAATTTGAAAGTCTTCCCAACTTTAAATTCCATCTAAAAAGTCGTCATTTCCAAAATTTCAAGAGACAAGTAAAAGCTAAATTTCGTATTTAAATTCATTACCGAAACAAGAAAATTTACAAATTCTAAAACATTAATTTCCGTAATTTTAAATTCCATTATTTATGAATTCATTTGTACTTTTAAATTTCCTCATCCAAATGCACTGTTATCAGTCTTCCATTCTTGTATGCATAAAGCTTCACAAGAAATGCAGCAGGTTACCATACTACTGATGAAGTGCGAAGCGGGTGAAGAAGATAGGAAAAGAGCAGAAAACTCTCACAATCTTCATTAACATAGACAGCCAGAGTTTGATACAGTGCATAAAATAGTTAAATAAACGCAGAAAATTTGAGGCAACTGGCCATGATTTCGGGTGCGACAGATTTAGTATCCCTTTTCCTTGCTGCACGCTTTCCTTTTTCTTGGGCCGTTTCTTCCGCCGATCGCTTACCTCAATCTTAATCTGTCTACCGCACGTAACGGCTAGCGATCAAGATTCACACCACATCAAATCCCTATAAACTTCTGTTTCTTGGCTGTGTTCATGTATGGCTTGAAGACCCATTCATCCTGGGCTTCAGTCTGATCCAGTGTTCCCAACTTTATCTGCAACACCAGAGAGAGAAAAAGCGTAAGCAAAACAACACAATGAAATATTAATTAAAAAATGTACTAGAGTCATAGAAACCTCGAGGTTCAACTGTAACCATTATGGCCAATTTAAACATTTAACTTGAACTGGAATAAAAGACGGCCATTATGGGAAATCGTAATTACTTTCCAGTTTAAACCTTATGTGTGATTAGTAACTGCTCTTGGAGACGATTAAAATTTCAATATATATTCTCCTATGCGGATGTTCGGAAGTTATTATCATGCGGATGCCATGTATCATCTACTACACCTCCCTGTTTACAACAGCATCCGCACGATAATAACTTATATATATTATATATACAGAAATTCTCTTATGCGAACGCCATGTATTTTCTACTATCCCTCCCTATTTTCCTCCAAATTTATAGTGGCATGATATGTGTGTGTGCACGCTAGCCAAAAAAGTAAAATACATGAAATATTACAGTCTACTCGAGTTATGTATAACCATTTTCATTGAAAAAAAAGAATCACACTCCATTCATCTGTCCATGATGGCCATTTATGGGAAGGTACATCAATATTTTCCAGTTTAAGGCTATGTTTTAAACTATTCTTGGTCTTGGAGAATAGTACCCACCCTCTCCCAACCATTTTTTCTGGAGAAAGGGTTGGGCCATAGGGAAGAAAGGCTAAAATGTTCAAGGCAGGACACTTCAATGGCCAAACCTACCATCAGCAAATGCCTGTAAGCTCATAACCAGACATAGCGAAGTACTTTTGGGTGCAGTTTGAAACAATACGAAAGGTGAACAGACATGAAGGCAAAAAGACTAAAAATAGAAAAATATATACAAAACAGTAAATTAAACTGAAAATAAGAGAGCAAGTGTGATATCAATGCAAGAAGCACAAATCCTTGACCATATAGGTAAAGCACTAACCTTGAAAAGCCTCATTTCAAACCGAGGACCAATCTCCTCCAGAACGATGGATTTAGGACCTCCATGCTTCCCATAAGTATGATGCCTGTAGGTTCTCAATTTGTTAACGGAAAAGCAAAGCAAAAGTTACACATTTAACGAAGAATAGAATCGCAAATAAGAAAACTCACTTACTAAATCACACAGTGGGAAAAGAAAAGCACAAATGAGACAACAAACCTGAATGAAATATAGTCTGACTGATTGGCGAAAGTGATTATGCGCTTCGTATCTGGCTTTGGCACTGGAAAGAGATGCTTCAAAATATTTGCTGTTCTCTCACCCAACTATCAACACATCAAGAAGAAAAAAGATAATATAATATAATGTTGATAGGGTGGTAACTAAGAAGGCCAACTCTAAAATAGGAGTGATGTATTTATACATAAGATTAAGGTATAGCAGAACCACATATGCAAACCCAAAAGAGTGGAGAATTTAGAAAAAGTAAGAACAGTAATAAGGGGGAAAGCGATAGAGTGATGCAAACAAGCACCAAAACCAGCAGAACACAAAATGGTGCTTCGAGGGGTGAGAGTCCTCGAAATTTCATGGTCAGTAGTAAATTCATGAAAACTGTTCTGGTCATTGATTCGCACAACAATTATAATCTGTGAACAATGCTATTAATCCATGGGGTCTTATCTTTATTCTCAAATATATTGGGTAATGTCAGCAATCAAGACGATGGTACCTTAGTCGTGAAATTGTCAAGAATCACATGTGGATAAACCTGCGGCATTGTTCCCATAGCTTTCTTGTCCTTGATGTCATGTCTTGTAACCTATTAAGTAGAATATTTTTAGCAAAATTCCCAAACTATTAAGTTCAAGCACAGATACAATCAAAAAGCGACAAGGTCAAAAAATGATCAAGATCATAAATCTAATTAATTAAATGGGTTTAATTTTCAATGTTCATCATGATTGGCATATTTCAATTGTCATTATCAGCTCTTCCTATTACGTTTCTTTGCCCTGGGAAGCTGATGCTTTTATATTGAAAAATACCATCATTCTTCTTTCACTTTTAAAAACACTATCTCTGCCTCAATTTTCCCTATGTTTTTCTGCTGAAGACCCCTAGAAAATTACTGTTGTCTGGATTCTTTTTCTGCAGTCAAACGTCAGTTTTAATATCAAATATATATTTACATTAACATGGATCATTACATCACTTACCACATTGCGCAGTTCAAAAAACGCCGTTGGACCAAAAGGAAGGTGGATTATAAACAAACCGTCAGGTACGCCACGATTTTCATGAACCAAAACAACATCTGTAAAATCATGTGCACGGCAAGTTTCAATAATTTCAGAAATAACCTGCAGGGTTTGGGAGAAAAACACTTAAAGTCAATTAGATAGTTTACTACGGAAAACAGACCAAAGGATGAGAACCATGGCAGGTATATCCTCAAATGCAATAAGCTGTCGAGAAAGAATTCTAACATATAACATAAATAGAATAACATCAGAAAAAAATTGAAGAGGTCATTTGCCCGGAAAAAAGATATTCACCATGTTCTTAAATGTATGGGTCAATCTAGACATAATCGCAACACCAAACAAATGGTGAACAGTAAAAGACTGAACAAACTGAACTGAAAATTAAAGGCACATATGTGGTCGGTATTTCGGGACATTACGGTTTGGTTGTGGTGAAATTGCAGTTTTGCGGTATCTCGGTAGAAAATGCCAGCTCTAGTGCCAATGACTTAATGTGAGTAATGCATGGTTAAGCACATGACACATAACAGAAGTGAAACAGCACCATGCACAGAAAATATTTGCAAATAAGCAATTCCGGGAACTTTTTCTATTTTCTGGTGCCTATGGAAAAGTTGAAATGACAGAGCTTTGGGGTCTAGGATTCTTTTATGGACTTAGAAACACAACCTGTACATTAATATTTTTAGAAGAAACTCTAGTCCAACCACTTTACTACTAGTGCAACGATTAGGTTGATTTTTTTCACAACTTTTTGTTTATCTTATTTCTATACTGAGTATATAAGCAATAGACTCTTCCTAAAAATCTATTTTTTCCTGGTGCTAAAAGTCATTAAAGTAGAAAAGAAAAAAAAAATCCTAAGCTTTACAAGGTAAGTGGATTTTTTTGTTAGCAGGTCTTGCCAGTTATGAGTTCATGTTAAGCAAATAATAATTCATCCTAATTGATTGACTTCATAGTATGCTTAATTTCTGTTACCGGTGTCGTGTTGTCTCGAAAATTAACTTTTTTTTATAAATCAGGAAGGGGGCATTCAAACTTGGGATCTCTTCCAACATTAGAAAGAGAAACACCAGTAGACTAAGAGCTAGTCAGTTCCCTACAACATATTTAAAATGGTGAACAAAGTCCATATCAAAAATAGAACTGTGAAATAATTCACTGTTGCATTCATATAAAAGATTCAGCAGATCAGGGTTGAGGAGCCAAACATCCCGGCCCAATCTCACAAAGTCCCAGCACCAAAATGTCCATTATACCTAAGTCCTAATTTTCAGACTAAACCCCATGAGGTGTACGATTTTTCCAAGTATAAATTTTGTTATCACACACTGGGCATATATTTGATATCCATGTAAAAAAAACAAAATCAAAACTTGGAAAACGCACATCAAGAAACCGATGATTTATGTAAAAACAAATAGGGAAGAAGAGAAAAATAAGCCGAACAAGTTTGGGCGAAAAAGTTCACCAACCTGGCCACCACGGTTCATTTGTTGTGCATTAGGAAAAACAAGTTTCAGTTCCTACAACAAGTGTTACGTGAACCACAAAATCACTAATCAAAACCAAATTTGCAGCAAATAATAAGGACCAACAAATTGAACACCAAAAGTGCAGCTAGATGAACAAGAGAAATTGAAGGAGGCTAAGCCAACCTTTGCAAATTGTACTAGCGGAGCACTTGGATTCCGGGAAGTAGTGATCAAAATCTTGGGATCTCTTTCAGCTGCTTTTGCATACTCATCGTCGATATGTGTCCTTGGGACTAGGATTCAGAAATGAAAACAGTCAAGAACTGACCACATGATAAAATGTAAAACTAAAAATTACAGGGCAGTTGGGTGTTTTGAGTATTTCGAGTATTTATTTTAAATTATAGAAGAATACTAACCCTTCCTACTTTCTGTTGAGTACATCAAGACTAAAAGTTCCCCTCATATTCTAGGTTTATTCTAGAGTTTCCTGCCTCCTAAAGATTGTATCATAGGGTTCAGTAGCAGGACCCCAGTTTCGAGTTTCGAGTCTGGGCCTGCAACATGGGTTTGGGGGGATTTGCGGGTGTCAAAAAAAAAATGAATAAAGAATTAGAATCGCCCGTGATATCATGTACACAGCCAATTTCGAAGAGCACTTGTACAGGCTCATCATAACTACATGCAAATTTTTACTGAATGTTCTCGAAAAGACACATATCTATATCTATAATGTGAAAATCAAATAAACTTTAAGCATTCATTCTTATCACACTTTTCCTTTTTCCTTCTTTAAAAACCAACAACATCAAGAAATATACGTTGGCGGTCTAAACAACCAAAGAAGAGAAAGAAGAATTTTTATATACTCATATACCAGCAGTGTTCTCATCTTCGAGATCGATTTCTCGACGAAGCTCAGCCTCTTCATTCCGAAGCTCAGTGGGAATCGGTTTCCCCTCTGCAAGAAAACAAAAGGTGTACCAAATTTGTTCAAGAATACACGAGTCTACATCAAAAGTCTCATATAATAAATAGTGTCTTTTGTAGTTTAACAAGTGGTTAAGTTGTAAATAATATTAATGTTGCTCATGGTGTATAAAGGTGGTTGAAGAATACACTAATCAAACATTGGAAACTTAACAAAATAGAAAGTCTCATTTAATACATGGTCTATCTCTAATAAAATTCAGTTCTTTTGTATAAAATCTCACACCTACTAAACAAGTGATTAAGTTGAGACCGATATCAATGTTGATAGTGGTAGGCCAAGTTCCGTCCTTATGAAATCTTAATAAGATAAAGTAGAAAATCAACTAACCCTAAAACAAAATCAAAGATAAAAGGGTAACCTTGCAGAGCTTCTCTAATCTTGCGCTTGTTCTCGTAGAGAAGGCGTTCTTTGCCTTCTAAGCTCTTTCTGTACAAATATTCTTTCAGCAATCTAATATTTTTTCTCTTCATACTCTCTCTCTCTCTCACTCACTGCTCAGGAATGGTGATGTCCAGGGGCGAGAGGGAGACACTGGAGCGAAGGCGGCTACAACTTCTGCTTCCTAAGTATAAAGTAATTGTTTTTTAATTGCCCGACAGTTAAAATGAACAAAAAGAATAAAATATATATATAACTTTAAATAAATAAATAGAAAAACCACCCCAACGGTTCACAGCCCCGAGTTGTTGTGGTTTTCCACACAAAAAAATTTACTTTTTATTTTTTAATCATTGTGAACCTGAAAATTTTATAATGAACAAACTTGTAATTTTATAAAAGAAAAATTGGTATTTTTTTTTTATAAAAGAAACATTGGTTGAGTTTTACTTAAAATAATGGCTTAAATGCTAAAATAGTCCTTGTGTTGTACCATGTTGGTCAATTTAATCCCTGTGTTTTCAATTTGGCCAATTTGGTCCCTGTGTTTAGGACCATTAGTCAATGTGGTCCATTCGGTTAAAATTGCCATTAAATAAACATAAATGATTTTTTTTCTTTTTTGTTGAAAACCTATAAACTTATTTGAAATTGATTTTAAAATTTTAATTAATTAAAAAATATATTGAAACTTCATTAAAACCAAAACATAACGTTAGGAAAGAAAAAAAAGACAAGATGGGCATAATCAAGGAGGGGCTAGAGGATCCGAGCGGCTCGGCTGGGGATGGGACAAATGGCCAGGGAATGGTGGGGTTGGGGAAGATCTTGCTGGGACATGGTCGGGCGGTAGGGGTTGTTTGAGACAGAGAGAGAGAGAGAGAGCTCAGGGGTGGGAAGGATTTGTGTTCAGGAGGTAGGTGTGTGTGTAGGGGAGTTGGGGCCTTTGGGTCTGGGCTGCGGAAAGTAGCTGGGGTGGGTTGTTGTTGGGAGAAAGAGAGAAGAAAGAAGGGTGGTGGGGGTGGGGGCTAGATTGGATGGTGGTATCATCCTTTGATTTTAATTTCTTTTAGTTTTAGATTTTATTATTATTTTGTAACAAGGGGACTAAAAGCCCAGACCAAAATTAGAGATCTTATTTAATTATCCATTTTAAAATTGAATTCAAATATATCTATTTTTTTTATTAATATTTAAACAGTTTTTAAATTTTTTAAACATAAATTTAACGGATTGGATCACATTGGCTAACGGTCCTAAACACAGGGATTAAATTGGCCAAATTAAAAACACAGTGATTAAATTGGCCAACATGATAAAACACAGGGACTATTTTAACATTTAAGCCTAAAATAATTGGGTTCAAATAAAAAACTTCCCTGAAAGCTTGTAATCACCTTGAAAGAAAACGTGGAGAAATTGAATCTCGCCCATTAAATATGACATAAATATTTAAAAATTAATTGAATCGTATTTATATTAGGGGCGGACCTAGTCGGGTTGGGCTGAGTTAGATCATACTGAACTCAAATGGGCAAGCCATGCACCGTGTCTAAAGTTTAAATTCATCGACTACACCCTTCCCGTCAAAAAATCAGGCCGACCCAATTTGGCCCATGGGCCGCGGGCCATATGTTCTAAGCATTCTTATGTCGTCTTTGTTGCATCATAATGACAACACATAAGATTCAAAACTAAGATTTCATTCAGGATGCAACTTAACCAGAAAACCATATTACCAAAACACAACATAGCTTTCTAACCTGAGCATGCCGATTGCCAACTAAGATTTATACAATCCTATCAGAATTATAAGCAAACTGTTTTAAGTTTTGATGATGCTATGTGGCCTCTACAAAGTAGTATATGTATGAGCAACATGTTTATATAAGAGATGCCATGCTATTTTTCCATCCGAAGGATCTACGCCTTGCTTTCGGGGGTGTGAAACTCAGCCCAAACATTCCCTTGAGGGCATGCCCCTGTTCTATGAACATCACGAGCTTCGCAACAATGGCAGCGCTCTCCGTTACGTGGTTCATATCATTTGTGTCACTCCACAAGCGGTTGGCCAGCTGCAGTCTCCTGCGCTTGGAATTCAGTGCAACGCCCCACTTCTGGAAGAGTCTCATTCTCTCTTCTTCTGAAAACCTTTTCTGCATCAGCTTGCTTAGCATCTGTCTCTCACGACCGATAGCTCTGATGCTGTGTCCAAATAAACATGCAAGGATAGGACAATGCAGTTAAATAACATAGAGTTACAGCAATAATTCATGAACAGATATTTATTAATGTGTGCATGAAATATATGTTGCATTGAAACAAAACTCAAGTCCAAATTTTCATGGACTCCAACATTGGTCTAAAGGGTTGTAAACAGGTTTTTAACAATAAAAGAAACATTGTGTTAGATAAAAGAAAACAAAAAACAAGAGACAAGAAACAAAACTTGATTCATCTAACAAAAAGAAACTTGTTTCAAGTTATAACCATAATACATTTTCCTTTATTAAATTTAGCATCTAAAAGCACTCTGAAATTCAGAATATAGGACAATCTCTGTTAAAATACCATGTTACTAGCCTGCGAGGCAAATTTTAGTGAAAATGACAACCATTGAACAGTTTTTATTTAAATGGGTAGCTACAGGAAGAGAGGAAACCAGGGGAGGGAGAGAGAGAGAACCTTGAAGCCAGTGTGAGCGCCTGACCATCTTCCACAGCATGATCTCCACGGGAAAAAGTCTCCTTGAGGAAAGAGAGTCTCCTAAGCTCTACCTCCATGTAAATGGAATCCGTTGGATCACCTTTGAAGAGCAAGAAAAAGTAGGTTCTGTGGACCACTGATATGTAGCAAGTTTCCCAAAGTTCAAGTATGGCCCTCTGCTGTCTCTCAAATTTCAGAGGCCAATCAAGTGTTTCTGATGCTTCCAGCATTGGATCTATTCCTACATCTTTCACATTCTTCTCAAAGTTTACAGCTGCTACCCCAGTCTCTTGGTCCTAGCATGCACATACCAATCCATGTTAAATGAAGCAAAAAAAGGGTGAGAAGCTGACTCACCCAAATGCCTTAAAGTTCATATAAGCAATTTACTAGCTAAGAATATTGGTAAATAGGTTGTGAGAATGTGCAACTTAAGAAGATTATGAATTTGCATAATTCCATATCCACACAAGCCACACGAACCAGTTGAAATGTATAAAGTTTTTAAAAGTTGCAAAATTCTCCCCAACATGGAAATGCAAATGTTGCAATGCAAAACAGTCACAAATTCTTCCCGACTTTATTAACTTGAAAACTATAAAAGTGTGAATATTAAGAGAGTCAGAGTGATGGATAATGTTTCACATTCTCAGAAAATCATTCTAATTACTATAACAAGCACATTCAAAAAAGATAGCCATCGCTCAAATAAGAGATGAACTCTGCAGAAAGCAAGATAGACATAAAATGGCATTCTTTTTGTTTGCTTTTTGGAAAAGTTTGGAAGTTAGGCACACTCTCACCTGACCATTGGCAAGTTGTTTGTCATACTCAAGCTTTTTGGCCATTTTCTTTAGTCCTGCGACAAAAGTATGGACACTAGTAATATCTTCATCAGCGGTCTGTGCTCCAAGCTCATCCACAGCACTCCCAAGGGAAGATTGAGAATCATTTCTTGACAACCTTCTGTTGGAATCATAATGTAATAGAGGAACCTTCCTCCCAAAACTTTCTGGTCTCCCATGAAAGCTTTTCTCAAACCCATTAGGTGGGGTTCTCTCCAATTTATCCGGAGAAGATGAGCCAGTCATGAGATTTGCTCTACAACTCCAGCTCCTAGTTAACTTTAGGCTTCTAGAACTTGACATATTTGCTGAAATATCATGTGGAAATGATTCTTCAGGGTAAGGACTACCAAGAGAATCAATGGTCATTTGTACATCATGTAGTCTCTGCTCCAATGTGCCATATGCAAAACCATTTTGCATCTGAATCCCTTCTCTATCTGCATTCACTGGGGTAGATATCAATTCTTGACCTGTTACCCTTGTATCCCCAGATGTCAAAGCAGATGTTCCTTCATTGCCAATAGTAGATAAGGCAGGGGATCCAGAGTTCTTGTCCCAGCTTGGCTCTTCCATCTCAATACAGCGAACTTCTTTGCAGTAGTCATCAGTATTTTCTGCAGTTCCACCTGCAGTTTCCTCAGGACTGCTCTCCCTGTCTCTTTCATCAAAATGTGGATTGTTGAACTTTCTGACACCATTCGGATAATGAGAATCAACCACACCTGATGATACTGAATATTCATCATCCGAAACATCCCCTGCTTGCCATTTAGGATGATGATTGTCTGAAGCCTGAAAGAGAAAAAATAAGCAAGAGTTAGAAGAATAAGGGCATATATAACCTGTAATATAACTCCAAAATACATAGGCAAAATTATGTACTTGTCTTGAATCATTATCATTTCCAACCATCCGTAGTAAATCCTCCACCCGTGATTGAGCAAGATCGCGTTGCTTTTTCAGCTCTCTGATTTCCTTATCCATCTGCAAAAATGTGGCATGCCATGTCTTGGTTTAAATGCATTGGATTCGACGCTTTCTTAAATCAACCATGTTTACAGATTCCAAATATGAGCATAGATAAATATAAAGCCTAGACCACACTTACATCTAGCTGATGACTACGTAGATGCAAGTGTGTTTTAGATACTAGGTACATGCAAATTTCCTTGAAACAGGCAATTTGGTACATTATAACTGATGATTTCCACTGCATCAAGGACTACTTGTGGACTTGGTTTT
This sequence comes from Prunus persica, assembly GCF_000346465.2. Lineage (NCBI taxonomy): Eukaryota > Viridiplantae > Streptophyta > Magnoliopsida > Rosales > Rosaceae > Prunus > Prunus persica. The sequence goes on from NC_034016.1 coordinate 11,791,522, forward strand.
ACCAAGTATGATTGGTAAAATTTGTCAGAATAGGTATGTGCAGTATTTCTCCTTGAAAGAAAACTTGGAGAAACATGTTCGTGTTTGTGAAACTTGGAAGCAAACTCAACACATCTCAAATGCTGTCTTCTTGACCTATCTTCTGACAGAATTTTCTCCCACATTAAAGTCTTAACTCATCTCATGTACTGCATTTTAAATAATGCCCTGTGATCTGTCACAGGTCTTAAGCAATATCTTCGTAGCTGTGTACATATATTTAATTCCCGTTTATAGGTGCTATCCCTAATTGTAAACTACTTCAGAAAGTGACTCATTACCTTTTCTATCTGAACATCTTTCTTTCTAAGTAATGTTGTGTAGTCACAAGTTGAGGAAGGAGGGCCAGGTGTTTTCAACTCACTCTCCAATCTAGCCAGCTCTTTTTGTAAATGCTTAACCAGTGCCTTGTCTGACATGACTACATTGACCTGTGCTTTTGTAGTCACTTCTTTTGCACAACAAGCAAACAAAAGAGTGTTTCTAGTTTGCTCAACATGGCTTCGTGCAGGGCTCAAAGTGCAAATGATGGCAGTTCTAGCGTTACCACCCAAGCAAGGCTGCAGTATGCGTGTCAGCTTAGAATCTCTGTAATTGATGTGTCCATGTCTTCCTTTACTGTGTTGAACAATACAAGTAGATTTATAAATCATATAACATGGGTAAGTACGACAAAGGAGGAAACATAAATTGTTCAGAAGAAAGGTCAGTCAGTCAATGTTTGCAAAGTCAGAAATTATATGAGGTAAGTATATATCTTATTTTTTCCTGGAAGTAAACAAAACACTAATTTTTTTTCTTTTTCTATTATCAACGGGGGAGTGGGTAACAAAACAAATTAATTAATCATTATACTAACCACCTTCATTTAAACTAGGAATACTTGTACTCAAATTTGTATCTTTAATGATAGCCAAGACAAAGGCATTGCTTTTGGAACCTTCAGGTCATTCATCATAACTACCCAAATTCAATAGTTTGTTAATTATCAGAAACATTACAGACAAATCCAGGAAATTATGATTAGATTACCTAGCATATCGGACCATTATTCTATTAACTTTTTTTCGGAAAAAAAAAAAAGGTTAAAAAGACATTTTCAGTTTATTAAAAAATGACAGGAAAAAAAAACGCAGATAAAGATAAGGCATGTAATTGTAATTCAAAGGGTTTAGCCAGTTTTTGTGCCTAGTTGTTATTTCCCTCCAAGAAATCATATATTCCAGTGACAAGGTGGTTCTAAACAATGATATAGAAAAAAGCTATCAGACTTGAAACCAAAAAAATTTATTACACATGTAGGTAGATAAACATAATAAAACAGCAAATATCCACAATAAGTAATAATTTACCAGACCATTGCCTGCCAAATCAACTTGGTATAGTGAATGACATAAAGAAAGGACAGACTAGACAACCTTAGCTTGCGAATAACAGTCCCGAGAGTAAGTAAACTGCGATTAATGTGGCTGCCTTCTTTTAATCTCGTCCCAGCTGATAATGCCTGAGCTGCACGCTCACTTCCTGCCAAGTCCACAAAATTCTGCAACAAACCCATGACTTCTGAATGTATTATCAACATGATTTTGGGATTGGAAACCATTAAATTAATTTAATAGATAATTTTTATCTATTGAACCAAATATTCAATCTATAAATAATGAATATATATACCACGCTAGCTGCAAGGGTGGTCGAATTTCCCTTGCCTAAAAACTCACGAGCAGAACTTTCAATTGCCTACAAGTTAAAGTAGCGTTAAGTAGAAAAGTCTAAAGCACTGCATAAAAAATGAAAACCCTTATCAAATGAAATCCAGGAGGAAGAGCACACCAATCTAATAATTTGATGTGATCTAGAGCTTTTCTCGTTCAATGCAGTCTCCCCTATCTGTCTTTGAGCTGCAATAATACACTAAAATACTTAAAATACAACATTTTCTGGTAAAGGCAGTATTTTCTAAAATGATTTACCTTCGCAGATAGAAAGGAGCTCCTTTAAATGGCTCCAGTCCCTCAGAACTTCCTCTGTGATTTTCTCTATTATAGTCCCCCGCTGATGAGAACGGAAAAGTGTCAAAGCAAAACTCATATACACATGAAAGAAATTATTTTATAAAAAATAAAAAAATGCATCCACCTCAGGATCATCTAGCAGCCTAAGTGGAGTATTATCTGAACTTAGGAGGTCTCTAACAGCTTCATTGTATATCTCAATTGCTGAAAACTTTACAACAAAAGCTCGTTCCTCGTGCTGAAAGCAATAGCAATCCTTAGATTAGTGATGTCTCCAATAAGATCTTTATATTAAGGTCTGTAAATAAAGAGTACAGTCAAGTAAAAAATTGCAAATAAATAACTGCATAAAATCACTACACATTTTTCTTACCCTGTGTATATAGTCAAATATTTCTGCTACTGTAAACTCTGTTATACCATCCATGGTGTATGTTTTCCCACTGCTTGTTTGACCATATGCAAAAATACTTGCTGAAAAGAAAATCTTGGTGTAAACTTTCCACTAGTTGCATAAAGTAAGGTATGAGGAAATAGTTAGGACCCAGATCTTTGTACTTACAGTTGATACCATTGACAACTGAAAGGGCAATTTGTTGGGCTCCTTCTTCGTAAACCTGCCTTGTAGAGCAATCACCCCGAAATACTCTGTCTATCACAAAAATACAAACAGAGATAAAGTAGTTTAGATGTTACCTTAAATTTATGAGCTGTGATAAAACTTGCATTCCCAGAAATTCAGCAGGCAAAGGCCACTGCTGGGCATAATCATACTTTACAGGAATTACAGTGAGTAACATTGTATACAGATGTCCCGTTCTCAACAGATGAATATTTTCTTACCAAATGTATAGGCAGTTGGAAATGTAGACCCTTCCCGCAGTGTGTTTCGGTATAAGATGGTGGTGTCATTGATGCATTCCCAATCTGCTACTTCATTTGATGCAACCTCCTTCTCACTCAAGGGCCTTAACCTCACTAAAACTAGAATCTTCTCTTCGCGAGCACCTGCTCCTTGCATCTTCTCCCACTTCATTAGATCTTCCCCACCAATTGCCCCCATTATCTAACTTTTCCACCCAACGCTCTTCTCAACCCAACAACCAATTAATTGAAACTTTAAAAAAAAATTACATAAATCAAAAATCTCAAAGTGGAAACATAAGCTCAGTGGTCAAGTACTCCAACCCACTCTTGGTTTCCTAAAATGCAAGATGACTTAAATGTTAAAAGCAGGGTTGTTGCACTCGCCAAACATAAATTAGGCCTTTCATTACCACATTGTCTGCAACAACAAGCTAATCATGGGTACTATCCAACCACCTCAGAAAAGCAAAAGAACATAAAAGAATACTGACTACAGGTCACATCAGCAACAAGAAGCTAAACCATGGGTTTAAGCATTTTAACCCAAGCATCTCGTTTAAAAATAAAATATATAAAGATTGTTAAGACAATAAAAACCCCAAATGCCAATCACGCCCCATATCTGCACCCACAAGCCAGTCAGTGGCTAAATCCAACCACCCCCAGAAGACAACATTCACAAAGAAAGTTAATTATAATTACAAGGTTTGTTAAAGCTTAATTCTTCGATTCTAAGCTTCATTTCACTATATTAAAAAATGAAAAATGAAATCTCATTTGTTTTTTTTTTTAATGCTTCATCTGACAACGACCAACATGAATGTCAAATCCAAAGTGGCGACCCACTACTATGCTTCAACAGCAAGTAACGGAATCTCACTTAAAAAATCTTCAATATGCAATCAAAACGTGCAAGCCTGCAGAGAATATGGTCCCCCAAAGTTCCAAACCTACCCAGATCATCATCATTTATTCGTTTTCACCTCTCAAAGTAAAGTTTCAAGCTTTTCACTGTACTTTTTTCCGTTTCTTTCACTAGCGCTAATATTTCTACAAGTAGACAAAACCCAGATGAGATTTTACCTTCAAATTCTTTGTCGCTTTCACAAAACCGTTAGAGGCTCTCCGATTGGATGGGCAATATGTGGCTAGAAGCATACGGCGATCACACTTGCCGACGACTTGTCGTTTCAGTCTGAGCTCTGAAGCTTCTTTGCTACTCTGATTTGTGCTCTGCAACACCAAAAAACAACAAAAAAGAAACAAAAATTAACTAAGAATTAATGCATTATGGCAGTAAAACCCAATTCCAACGGTTATTTATTTCAAAAAACAAAAATATAAAAACCCAGAACTACTAGTGCCATAAAAATCTCTGTGTTATTTTATTACACTTTCAAAAAATGCCCCTCGAAATCCGATTTATTTACCTTTCTCGAGCACAAACAAAGCTCAACGCTTCGGATTTGGAGCTTCTCTGGGATCCAGAGGAAGAGGAGAAGGAGCCATTGAGATAGCTTCGAAGGAACTTGAAGCAAACTTGAAGCAAGATTTACTGACGAAGGAACTTTATTTCACTCGACGAATAAAGCGCAAAAGCAAAAAACAGAGAAAAAGAATGCGAGGAAGAAGAGAAAAAAGAAAAAGCTCAGAACCCGAAACGGAACGGAACGGCGTTGTAACGGAGGCCCGGGGAGCTCGATGTAACAGTAAAACTGGGGCGATTATATCCCACAGCCCACGATCTGAAGCTCTCTCTCTCTCTCTCCCTCACGCTCCCAAAAAGAGAAAGAGACGGTTGCTTTCGTTCTAAAACAGAGCCTCACTGAACGTGGAGCGGGTGAAATTACGGTTTTGCCCGTGGCTTTTTCAAGCTGTGGGATGGCACGTGAAAAAGGGAAAGACGTTGGGGACTTGGGATGAATCAATGAGGGCTTCGGATGGGCAACACGTGGGGTTTTGTGATTCGGTGCCGTAGTTTCGGGTTCTGCGACTGTTCGATCGGAAGTTGATGACCGTCGGATGGTCCGGTTTTGGGTGGTTGTCGTCAACGATCGGAAATGGACGGTGGATTGCGGTAGAGTACTAAAAAGGTGAAAGGTAGGTCATTAGTGAAACTGAAAAAGAAGGAATCATGTTTCGGTTACCCAAATTGACCTAAAAAAGATAAATAAGTAATGAATGTTTGCCTTTAAATTTAACAATCATGGATCAACATGACTTACCAAAAAGAAATCCAAATCAACATGATTGCTTACCAAAGAAATCATGGGTTAACACCAAATAATTTGATAACTAATAGTTGGTAATAATTATCAAAAAACAAATAAATGTATTACATGTTTGTTTTTCTTTCTTCTTATAACAAAAAAATTGAAGTTAAGATGTCACTAGACCATATCATTATTGACTATTAGATATTTGCCTTTTAAAAATACCTTTGATCATAACATACGCATGTATCCATGAGTGTGCTACTAGCAACATTCATTGACAACTCGCTCTATATAGTCTAAATTACGAGATGGTTTAAGATTAATCTACAATAAAAATGTCACATACCATTTGTATGTAATGTGTTTAAGAGTGAAAGAAAGAAAACGTAAAGTTGTCGATAGACAAAATATTAGGGTCTCGACACAATCTGATAAACAACTTAAAACTCATACGACATAATATATGCACATCAACTTATACGATAGAAAATATAAGTCAAATTCATGTCAACCCGCTAAGACATGATTAATAAATGGGTGGGTTTCGGATCGTCCAGCCAATCCTTCAACCCATTTGTAACCCGTCAAATTTAGCCTATTTAATTTTGTTAGTTTAAATTTTCATAGGATTAAAATTACCTTTTTTTACACTAAATTTGTCTTTTCGTATAATATACTCAATATCATTATAAATTTCTTAGAATATGTGAGTGACATTATTGATAAATGCTTAATAGATTAAATGAGTTTAAATAGACCAAATTGGTTTAATTATGCTAAATAAGTTACAATGGTTAAACATGTCAAATGAGTTGGATGGGTTAATAGCTTAACCTAAATAATCCAACTCATTCATAAACATGTTATGTCGTGTTACCCGTTTAATAAACAAATAGTGTTTAAGTTGGAGTCAGTCCCGCCCTGCCCAGGGCAGTTACTAAGTGTTATATTATATTATTATAAATTGATTTAATATTTGTCCATAATTTTTAGGAATAGGATATTGAGATGAATCTGAAATTTTGGAACAAAGGATCCATGACGAGAGTTTTAAAAGAAATTCTTTGATATTGGCTTGACTTGCATTCTTGAAATTCTTTGACTCACTAGCATGGTATCCATAGTCGGACATTTGTTTTCATTACTTAGGAATATGGAAGACATTGCTCAAAGTCTAAAAATATTTTAGAATAAATATTTTCTCAAAAAACCTAATGCTTAGTTGATAAAACAAGCAGTATACTAATATTAGTGATTAATGTGTGTAGGGCACATTTTAGATTTTCACCCTGGACCTTTGAAAACTCAAAACCGGCCCTAGTTAGAGCTTCTTAATACGGATTGTATCTGAATTGGAAATTTCAGACCCATGTAATACCTCGACATGACAATTCATTGTCACCCCTACAAAATATGCAATACAAGTACAAGATGGCAACATAGTAACGTGGCAAATTGTTGTGTATAATTTCGAGCAAAAATCTCCACCAAGTAATGTATATGTATGCTTTTCTCTTATATTTTTCTTTCTTTATTTTGTTACAAAATAAAATTTGAAACAAAAAACATGTGTACTATGAAACGCTCAAAGTGAAGAACATGAGTAATATTTAACGTTTGAATATTTATATTTATCTATATATATAAAGCAAAAGGCAGAGAATGGTGAAACATTCAAAATACCAGAAAATGCCCTTGGTTAATGCAAACATTAAGAATTGAAATTATTAATTAAATGAGGATAATATGGTAAATTCACAATTTTTCGTATTAAAAAAATTAAAATTAAAAGAAAATTCAGATAATGGGTCCTATTTTTATGGAACACAAATATCCATTATCTTTTTTAATTCTAAAATAAATTTAAATTTTTAAAAAAAAAAACCTCTCGCATGCGCGGAAGCGCGTGCAGAGAGGCTAGTATATATAAAGCAAAATACAGAGAATGATGAAACATTCAAAATACCAGAAAATATCCTGAGTTAATTCAAACATTAAGAATTGAAATTATTAATTAAATGGGGATAATATAGTAAATTCACTTTTTTTATATTAAAAAAATGAAAACAAAAACAAAATAAGATTATAGGTCCTACTTTTATGGAACATAATATCTTTTCTTAATTCTAAAAATAAAAGGAGTACTAATTGAAAAGCTATCGCTTCAACTGATGATCTCTTCTAACAAAGTGAAAAAAGATTACCACTTGACCAATTGATTAAGGGAAACGGTCATGCATGTGCCAAGGGGCTAGTATATCTATAAAGCAAAATGCAGAGAATGATGAAACATTCAAAATACTAGAAAATGTCCTTGGTTAATTCAAACATTAAGAATTGAAATTATTAATTAAATGAGGATAATATGATAAATTCACTTTATATTTATTTTAAAAAAATCAGATAATAGATCTTATTTTTATGGAACACAACTACCTATTATATTTTTTTGAATTCTAACATAAATTTAAATTTTTAAATAAATAAATAAATAAAGCCTTTTGCAGGTGTGGAGAGGCTAGTATATATAAAGCAAATATATAAAGCAAAAGACAGCGAATGGTGAAACATTTAAAATACCTCAAAATGCCCTTGATTCATGCAAATATTAAGAATTAAAGTTATTAATTAAATGAGGATAATATGGTAAATTTACACTTTTTCATATTAAATAAAATAAAAAACAAAAACAAAATCAGATAATTTATCCTATTTTTATAGAACACAACTACCTAATTATTTCCATAAATAAAAATATACCTATTATCTTTTTTAATTCTAACCTAAAATAAAATTTTAAATTAAAAAAAACCGATCGGCACGCTCTAAGTATAATGAATGGATCTGATTAACAACATGGATCACGGATCACCAAATTTTTGGCTGTCAGCGGATCTGACATTGAACAAGATGATGATTTTAAAAATAAAAATAAAAAAAAAGTTTTTGAGTGCTTGAGCCGGTTTGTCGGTTGACTAACTACCAAGTACCAACCTTAATATTGGGAGCGGGGCAATACTCACGTTAGTTCCAAAACATCATCATATATTAAAAATTCCTTCACTTGTTTATGCTACATGTATGCCTAACTCACTTGGCAATTGTTCTCTCAACCAACTTCCTCTATTTTTAACATTTAAGTTAACTAAGAGCATTTCGGGGATTTAAATGTTTCACCGTTTAGCTAATGGAGTCTAACACAAAGAAAAATATGACATTGACTTGCAGAATAGTGGTATCAAGTTTGAATCCCATAGCACCTTGGTAGTGCGTGTGTGAGAAATCTCTCTTCTCTTATATTTAGACCATCACTTGTATTAAAAAAAGATATTTTATTGTTTAGATATTTCTCCTTATATAACTAGTCTCTTGACACGTGCGTGAGCGCATACCAATTTACTTTCTCTGCATGTATAACATCTCAAGCATCATCTTTATTTTTCTTCTTATTTTGCTGATGACTTCAAGCATTTTTCCTTTGGGAAAGCTGGGTCGTTAAAGACGTTCAACATCATCTAACAACAATATACTTATGATGTGAGCAATAAGATTTTTTAATGTCTTTTTCAAAACATTTCTGGTTGTTGAAGTAGGCTTTTTAAATAGATTGCGGATTCTATAATTCAATCCAATCCGATCAGAGATTAGGATCAAATCTAATTTTAATTCAACCTACGTTGGATTTGATTGAATTTTGAATAATCGGCTTTGTAACCTAAATTATCTAAATAAATATTGAAACATGAAACAAGTATCGTTAAATTTGTAATATCTGTAAAAGTAAAAATAAATAATTAACAAACCAGCAAAAAAACATGAAACCAATTAGAGTGGATTAAAATTATATTATCACAAGCAAATTTGTCATCGGATTGAATCATGATTAATAATTAATTATGAGACCCAATCCAATCGTCAAAGTCATCAAAATCGTTAAACACCCCTAAACAAGTAGAACACCCTCTTACTAAACCTTTTATAATTATTTATGTTTTTTTATATGTACAAATGATAGTTTAAATTACAGGGAATGAGGGTTTTTTACACACAAAAAAAAAAACTAAGATGCCATGGAGGTTCAAGTTTGAAACCTCTAATCTACAAATCAAAGGCCCTTTTTCATTAAATTAGACCCCGTTGTCTAGTCATCTAGGTTTATCATTGTCTAATCTATAAGGTAAAATAGTTTTTGTTTTGTCTTTAACATTTTATCTCGATGGTAAAACCTTTTGTTGATGATCGGTAAAATACCCTAGTCGTCAATTCAGGCTCCCCACCACACTTGGTGGCATGATTTGAGGCATAACAAATGCTGACAAACGGCAAAATAAAATATGCAAAAGAAGTTAGGGTTGTTGATGGAGTCAAAGGCAAGGACAAGGGTTCCATTCGATTACAAGATTTTGCACGCCTATCCATCATTATATGGGACCATGATCACCAAAATTTCCAAGTGGAAATGTGTCTTGTACAATAATTACAAACGTGCGCAAAGGTCTTAAGGTAAGTCAATAGCGAAAAGAGAAGGGAGTTGTTAAACAAATCTTAAAATTAACTGAGTACATTTTATTATTAAACTATATATTGAATTATTAATTTATTCTAATATAAAATAACCAAAAAGAATATATTAAATTGTGAAATAGATGTGATTTTAATAGGTACACTCTACTCACCATATTCAACCCTAATCAAACATAAGCGAAAAAATCCTACTTTCAAAAACTTTAGTATCAAATATCTTCCTCTATTTGTCAAGGATTGTGCAACTCTCAGAGTCTCCAACCCTTGTAAATATCTCAAAATTTAACTTCAAGATCTTTAATTCCCACACCTTTAGTATTACATGTTTCGTATAGTTTGGATATCACTTCCAATGAATAAAAAAGTTTAATCTCAACTAAACTTCATGATATCTGAACAACTTCCAGTTGCCAAATTGTACACTCGATTATTATATCCCAAACTTGAAGCACATATTCTGGTCCTCACCAATAAGTGGACCGCATTAGCTGTCCGTTTTTAGGTTGGGCAGTAAAGATCGGAGAAGGGCAATCACTCATTCTTGAAACCAGTTGCGGGTAATATGTGTTACTCAAACTCCAACTTATATCCTCTCAACGCATTTGAAGAGCAAAAAATCGCAGGGCCATGGGTCTTCAACCGCGGAGGTTTGAGGCAGCTTTATGGGTTGTGAACATTGCAAATTTTTCTCCACGTTATTTAACCACTCTTGTTCTCCACGTTATTTTTTTTAACTGATGTTCTTATTCAGCACATCTTCCCCCTTATCGTGAACTGTTCTTTTTATTATTTTTATTTTTTTAATTTTTATTTTATTTTATATGATTGTGTTCGGCAGCCACTTCTCAAATGGGAGTAGGGTTTTTAATAACCAGATTTTTAGAGAATGGAATCATATATATCTGATTTAGTTTTGTGTTTGTCTGACAGTGTTTGGCAAGAAGGGTTTGGTGGTCTAATATTGTTCGGCAGTCAACTCTCGAATGGTTTGGTGTTGTGTGATAAAGTGTATTAAGGTGTATCAAGAATATTTTTTGTAGTTAAATAGGGTGTACTTAGTTAATTTTATATTTTAATTTAAATATTAGGATGTACTCAATCAATTTTAAGAATCGTTTAACAACACCCAAAGAAAACTATGAATATAAAGTTTCAACGAAAAAACTATAGATATGAAGTTGTGGTGGGGGAAAAAATTATAATAATAGCAGTAATTATGGCACTAATAATGTACATATTGTTTTTAATCAGTGGAGTAATGTCAACATATATCTATATATATAAAGCAAAAGGCAGAGAATGGTGAAACATTCAAAATACCAGAAAATGTTCTTGGTTAATGCAAACATTAAGAATTTAAATTATTAATTAAATGAGGATAATATGGTAAATTCACACTTTTTCATATTTAAAAAAATTAAAAGAAAAAGAAAAAGCAGATAATGAATCCTATTTTTATGTAACACAACTATCCATTATCTTTTTTAATTCTAAAATAAATTTACTTATTTTTTTAAAAAATCTCTCGCAAGCGCGGAAACACGTGCAGAAAAGCTAGTATATATTTAAAAAAAACTAAAATCGTTCAAGTTAAACAGTTTGACATGCTAATAACATTGTTTGGTAAATAAAATGTCATAAACGAAATATTTTAAATAAATTCTTTATGATACAAGTGGAACAATACATTAATTAACGGAGACGAAAGAGCTCAACCCACTGAGCTATATCCCACTCTCCACTCTGCAGTGTTAAACAGTCTGATTAATATAGTAGGACCTAAGCTGCAGGCACCCACATGTTACTTGGAGCATGACCAACCCACATGCCCTTGAATGCATACAACAGAACTGATGGCACCTTTTAGTTAGCAACCACCTCAAAGTTGCATGCATTAAGTTGTAACATAATGAGACCCTACATTTCTTACCCCTCAAGAAAGCATCTTTACCAAATCTCATGTTCTTTACACCATTCACAACCAGCTAGCAGCTGTGATTTGACTCTTTATGCGGCCTTTTCTCACTAAAAGGTTCAAGACAGAGAAAAAAGTATGACACATTCTCAAAAAGAGCATTGCTTTCAACTTTTTGCAGACCATTACGTATGTATAAATGATAACAATCGTCCGCACGTATATATTGTGTATTGATATTCGTAGTTGAGAGTGTTATCCCACATTGAAATAAAAGTTTTGCATTAAAGGCTTTCATTAATTTTGAGTTGGATGTTACATTTTAATATTTGGTATTCAAACACAACATAATTTTGTGGATCACAAGAAAACACGTCATTAGAAATATGGGGTGTCACATTGGTAAGTTGCCACAAATTTGCTTTTTTGCCTTCTCAACTATGAATTTTTTTTGGTTAATTTGTAACTTTAGGCCATGTTTGGTGGGATGGAATGAATGAGACTTTTTCAATTAAAATGGACATGGGTCCAGTTAATTGTTTGGTGGACTTAATTGCATTACACACTGGCTTGGACTTTAATTTTTGTTTAGGATATGAATCCAACATACGTTGGATATCAAAACCCAAGGTGAGACATTGGTTTCGAAGCCGTTCTCTTAGTGCCTGTTTGACATTGCTCATTTGGAGTGATAAGTGATTTTAAAAAAAATTTCAGAAGTTCAGCGCGTTTGGTAAACTATGAGAAAATCACTTATTGTTAAAAATTGTTGTGAGAGAAAGCTATAAGCAGCTAATGAGGTGCTTTCATTTTTTGATTATACAGGAATCAGTTTCGAAGAGGCGTTTGGTTTAATGATTATGAACTGCTTTCTTTCACAGCTGATTTCTCTCATAGCAAATTTAACAGCAATTATTTTCACAGCACAATAATGTCAAACTGGTAGTTAGTCTTCTCCTCTTCTCTTTCTCTTTTTCTTCTTTTACTCTCTCTCTCTCTCTCTCCCCTATCATCAGCCCAATCTCGCTCATCTCTATGTTCCACCGCCTTCGACCCTTCTCTAGAGTCATGGCCTCCAACAGTAAGCCCTCTCCTGCGGCTGTCCGGTGCTTTGAGACCAACTCGACGTCGTTGCTCAGAGATCCAAACTGTAAAAGCAAGATCTCAAAGATGCAGGGTTAATGGGTGGATGCGACTTCCAACTTGACGATGTCGTCTCCTTAGATTAAATTTTTGGGTTTTGCATATGGTTCTAGGCTTTTTCCAAAAGGTCAAGGGTTTTCTTCGGTCTAAATTTTGCATCTGATTTTAAAAAGAAAATTAATTAATTTATAATTAAATAAATAAATTTTTTTTTTGTAGTATGTTGTTTTGTGCAAAAATGAATACAACGAGACTTAAAACCTAGTTAGTCCAATCCAATGTTTCAAAGTCATCATAACCATTTCAAGCTAGCCCACCGAAAGTGGCCTTAGGAACTCTAAACATTTCCGAAATAATTGGACTGAAATAGGAAATTTAAAATCAAATGATGAGTGTGAAGAATGAAACAGATAATTTTTCATGTTCTTGGTCAGAATATTTGTCGCTTGGAAACCACGAAATAGGCACTTAAAAAAGGTACTTTTGGCTGCGGGAGGACTTAAACTTTGGATCCTGTCCTATCTATCTATATTCATCATTGTATTGTTTGTTTTTTCTTTTGTGTATGTTTATGATTAAATGAAGATCTAATAATTTTAATAACAAGTACTATATGATCAAATCACTATTTTCACCAAATGACAACTATATTAGTCCAATTACATTTATTTGTAATTTTTATTTTTATTAATTAAAGAAGAACGAACGAGAATTAAACTTTTACCGTGAATGTGAGAATAAATACTTAGTGACTAGAGTTATAAGTCACAAAGACATAATGTTCTTGCTTGGAATTGAGATTATTCTTTTGCACACAGTACTTGAGAGAAGTGTGCAACAGAAAATAGGAAGTAGTTGTTGCAAATTTTTTTGTAAGGCATTGTCACAATAACAATAAAGCTTTTATTTATTTATTTTAAGAATTATTATATGATAGCTTAGATTAATCCATGAGCTTGTTTAATCAATTACAACGTCAACAACACAATCATCTTCAAACTAACCACTGATTAAAATGTGACAACCACTCTATAGGACTTTTCTGATATGGGTCATGCTAGAAGCATCGATTTATTACACAAACTGATGTGACATATGGTTTAATTTGTTGACAGTTGATGTAATTAATAAGTTAATGTCTCTAGCATTATTGTTTTGATTTTAAGTATTATAGCATAATTGTGCGTCTTTGTCAACGAATATCATGATTGAGCAAGGAACTTGTAACTCAAACGATTAAGAGTATTTACTCATGTAGCCGAGATTCTAGTTTCAATTCTCCCTTCTCTCAATATCACTAGTATTAAAAATATAAAAAAAAACCAAGTAGAGCTACAAAAGGAAATAAAATAGACTCTGAACGTAAAATAAACATGGACGGATTGATTCAAAAATTCCAATACCATAAGCGATGGGGTCATTTTTCAAGCACGAATAGAACGAACTACCAGAATAAAAGAGAAAGTGACCAAAGAGATTCTTCTAACATCTGCAGACCTGAATTTTTCTATCATATGTGACGTAAAATTTGCATATAAGTATTCGAATAGAATTTTCACTGATTGCATTTCTCATACCCATAAGGGAGCTGGTACCCCTCCAGCTATTGTGGGGCTTGGTGGAAAGGCAATTACTTGCTGACCCATCCATATTTCCAATAGAGCCCAAAAGTTCAATTTGTCCAGCTCTCAAATTTGATAGGCACAAAATGAAAGAGAGAAACCAAAAGGGAGCTTTTATTGATGTCCTTCAATTTTATATCCACACCCAAATAAATTCTAATGGCAAGGTTTTTTTTTGGGGTGAAGAAACGGGGTTAGTGCACAACAAAGAAATTAAATAATGCTTTGAGGTCTATAGACTTCAAGTAAATCTTCACTAATAAAAGACCTAATACTATCAGGAGGATCATGGAAGATTGACAAACCCAACTCAAGACATGAACCCAATTCAACTAATAGCAAGTTTATCCTTTTTCAAATTTAATAGAACATTCCTACTAAGAAAAAAAAAGTATATATACAGAGAGCTTTAGTTGAGGGGTCCCTCAAATAAACCTTTGTAGGGCCACCTCGAATTGTATTTCAATGATCCGAACTGTAGTTTTTAAATATTACCTCAAAGATTATTTCTGAAAAAAATCACTTAAATATGAAATCATTTGACCACTCAATTAGATGATTGTTATTATAGTCTTTTCTTGAAGCACCATGTTCGTCTATTTTGTTTTTCCCAATTAGACGCCTTAATAATTTTCAATTTTGATGATTTTTTTTACAAGAATAATCTATGAATGAAGATTTGAACATAGACGGTTTGAATCGTTGAAAAAATTCGTAAAAGGTGTCCCTAGACACAGAACTATAGACCCTAGATGAAGGACTCATAATATGAGACCTGAGTCTCAAGATTTGGTATCGGACCCAAATTCGTGATCCCTGACTCGAAACTCAAGATCTTGGACTCCATACATGGGACTAAAGAGTCGAATCCCGAACTCCAGAACTCAGATGTAAACTCTAAACATGATAAACTTGGGCAACGTCTTGAGTTTGGGGTCCCTAATAATGGACTATGGATTTGGGACGTGAGAAATCTATGCTTAATTTAAAGGGTCTTTGAGTTGAGAGAGCACCTTGTCTGCAATCATTGAGCGAGCGTTTCATTTTAATAATTTGAAAACAAAAGAGGAGCTTCTGGCCCAAATTTATTAGAGACTTAAAAAATAAGGGGGTGGGTCAATGGAGAAAGGAGATTAGTGGCTTAAAATGGATTGGAAGGAGCTTTCATTCTATGACCAGCTGTGAACAAGTGGCAATGCCACAATAACATGTAATAACAAAATTATGTGGATCCTTTTGGTCTTCTAGATACTGAGGGAAGAAATCGCATCCCTTGCCTCACCCCAAGCTCTCCACTCCTTGTCTACCCATCCTATCATTGTCGTGAAAATGGCATCTAACCATGGCCAGAGGAATGGCATATAACCCTTTGAATTCGAGTTTGAATTCCCCTAATGATACATTAAATAGTTTAGAATATCGTTGTTATTAAAAAAAAAAGATGTTTAAAATAATGTTGATTATTTCCTTTCTTAAAGCTACAATATTTCGATCCTTATAGTTCTTGTTAGGGCTGGCTTCGAAGTAGTTCAACTCGATCTTTGGCCAAAACTAACAACCAAGCCTCCATTATCGGCGAGCCATCCTCCTGGACTAACATCAAATCGTCTAAAGCTTCCATTGGCTTGGCTCGGTTTCGGTGAGATCCAAGTCGAGAGAAAGAGAGAAAAAATCAGTGCAACGAGAGAGAGAGAATTAGGTTCCTATAATTAATTTGAG
The DNA here is from genome assembly GCF_000346465.2 of Prunus persica. Classification (NCBI taxonomy): domain Eukaryota; kingdom Viridiplantae; phylum Streptophyta; class Magnoliopsida; order Rosales; family Rosaceae; genus Prunus; species Prunus persica. Next base: position 11,807,582 of record NC_034016.1, read on the forward strand.
AGAAGCCTTTAAATATCTTGGTATATATTCAAGATGGATTAGGCAAGAATTAGGTTTATATTATATACTGTTTAAAAAAAAGAAGAGGTAAGTTATCTTGAATGAAATGACATAGAAGTAAACAAAAAGTGATTGATTTGTAAATAGAGGTTTGTAGAATTGCAAGCTCCTTGAAATATTATTTCGCCTCTAGTAGGAGTTTTGTAATTATACAGGCGTCTACTTCACCAAGAAAAGATATATTAGAAACGTGGTCAGACAATAAATGTAACAAGAAAAAAACTGAATGGTTGGGAAAACCCCAACAGAACCACATGTGTACTTGCATTAATTGATGCTTGAGGAACACCATCAACTGAAATTGAAGTGTAGCTACCAAAAGAGACATTTCCATAAATGGTAATGAAATTAAAAACCTGAAAGCACAGAGACCAAATCAAACGTCACAGGTAAAGACTCCAAAGTAGTACTGCCCGCGTTCTGTATAAAAGGACCACTCCAAGACTTAAATTCTCCTCCCTTTGTCTTTGGCTTTGCCTGTATTTGAGGAAACCGAAAACGATGGCGTTTGGGAGTAGAACGGAGGAATGAGAAGGAGTGGGAGACAGAATGCGAACGCTTTGCGACGTGTGCGAGGGCGCTGCTGCCATCGTTTTCTGCGCAGCTGACGAGGCCGCTCTTTGCCGTTCCTGCGACGAAAAGGTTCTTCATCTGCAATTTTATTTATGCAAACATTGACTTACTATTTGACACTCATGGTTTTGGGGAATTTTGAATTTGGGTTTTGGGATTGGGTTGCTTTTTATGCTTCCAGTGATCTTAGCATAAAAATTTGCACGTTTTTGGAATTTGGGTTTTGCAAAGTATTTTTGTCTTGATTGCTTTACCATGTTTGAAAAGTAAAAAGCTATAGCAACTGCTTTGTTGCCTTGCTTCTATGATGTTGATTTCATCATTGTAAGCTGAATCACTTGTTGGTTTATACTTAATCCATTGACTTCGTCCTCTTACTTGATGTAGTTGTCGCCTGCTCAAATTTCCCTTTTTGGCTGTGCTTAATTATGGTATATTGTTGCCTGAACCCAAAGATGGGGAAACTTAATTAGTTCACATAAATGATGAATTTTGAGATGTTGGTAAGAGTAGTGATTGTGGGATTCTATTGAATGTAGTGTGTTAGTTTCAAATATCATGAAACGTATACGTATTGAATAAAAGCTCTTAGCAGGCATATGGCACCATCTGCTCTTTGTATCTTATATAATTCACAAACTATAGTAGAAGCATTATTTTGTTCTTTTGTGTTGGAATCGCAGGTCCATATGTGTAATAAACTTGCCAGTAGACATATACGGGTTGGGCTAGCTAGCCCCAGTGACGTTCCTTGCTGTGATATTTGCGAAAATGCTCCTGGTATGCAAGACTTTTATGTTTCCGGTTTTTGTGAGAATATCAATGTTGAACTTATGTAGAAAGATTTTGAAGATTTCTCCTCCCTGTGGGCACATGTATGTAGCCTTCTTTTACTGTGAAGTAGATGGTAGTTCCCTTTGCCTGCAATGCGATATGATTGTACATGTTGGTGGTAAAAGAACCCATAGGAGGTATCTCCTTTTCAGGCAGAGAGTTGAGGTTTGTTCCTCTCTACTGGGGAGTTCTGGTTAAGGTTTATATCTGGCTTATAGACCTCCTGAGATTATTTCCTTTCTCTTGGGCATTTCTCTGTAGTTTCCAGGGGATAAGCCTGGCCGTTCAGAGGAACTAGGGCTTCAACCACTTGACCAAAAGGAAGTAAGAAAAGACCATATTCAGCCACCTAGTTTAAGTATAAGAGAGAATCAACAGAATTGCAGTGCCTCTCCAGTTGCAGTCCTAGACAACAATATTGTTGGTGACTACAAGATGGACAATAGATTGATTGATCTTAATACCAGGCCCCAAAGAATGAACGGGCAAGCTTCAACTAGCCCGGTATATATTTTTCCCATGTTGACCTCAGTATCTGGTTCTTTAATATTGTACTTTTTGTCTTTTTATGACATTCATTATTGGATTTCTGTTTGACTGTTGTGAACTTTGTTCTGATCCCTCAGTTATTTGAAATTTATAAGCATTTTGGGTTATCAAAACAACAATTTTCTTGCCATTATATTTTAGGAACAGGGTTTGGATGTTCAAAATGGTGTGAATGACGAATCTGCAAGTGTTGTTCCTGTTGGGTCCGTCAAAAGATAGCCTGAAAAGTGACCAAGGTGCCTTTTACATAACTCCTTATCCTCGTCCATCTCTTTTGTATTTTGTCAATTTTCTAGTATGAAGTTGTCATTGTTGCTTATAGCTCAGGAAGGTATTCTAGCATTGAGTTTGATTTTTTAAAATTCAGACCTAAAAACAAAGAATTGTTCGGATCAATTGTGTATCGACAAGCGCACATAAAATAGATGGCAATTTTCAATAGTTTTTGCTTTCAAAATGCTAAAAAATGTCTGGAACCTTTTTCTCAAATTGGGTCACTGCCAAGGGTAAATTTCTTACAAAGGGAAAAAAAAAAAGTTTACAAGTAAAATCTTTGGTCCACCAGCCCCAGCACCCACCACACAAAGCCCAGCCCCAGCACCCACTACCCGCTACATGTGACTGGATGCTACCAGTTTAGAGACTTATTACTATTATGCTCTATATTTCCATTTGATATCATACCTCCTTGGCATGAAGATACTGTCAATTTTAATATTATAAGAAAGTATTTGTATGAATTTTAAAGAACTTTATACAACCTTTTGCAATTATAATCATTATAATACTTTTTAAACTTCCCCAATTATTTATTATATGATAATGCATGGGCAAAATTGGATCCTTACTAAGATTTGATTACTAAATAGAAAGCACATTTCCTTTTACCTTTAATTTTTTTTATAACCATAATTTTACTTTGAATGCACAAAAAGAAAGCATATATATAAATGGGGGATATTTTAAACAAGAAGGGGTTATCTTACATAATGAACTTCAGTTAATAAATTAAAGTAATGTAATGGAGTGTTTAAGGTAGTCTTTTGCTCTAGGTACCCCCATCCATTTATGCCAACACCCACCATATTAGCTCTTGACCTACTTTAATTGCTAGCAGAGAACAATAGTACTTAGGCTTAAAAAGCCATTTTTGGGCAATTTAAACGGTTGTTTTTCTCCTAGAACTTGGATGATATGTCGGAAACGAAAAGGATGGTTGTTTTTCTTAACAGTTGCTATTTACTGAAGAGAGGAAAAGGCTACATCCTCTTTGTTTCAGGAAAAACTTAGAGGCTTTCCCCCCTTTTATGAAAAATTGGATATGGTTAATGTGCCTTTTAATGTTGGAAAACAACCAGGTTTCGGCATTGCTGTTTGGTTATTTGTGGGATTCTAGCTCTGGTATTGGTAACAAGTTTTTGCTTTTAATTGGTATGTGGATACGTGGAACTTCTGAGGTTGTGAGAACCACTCTGCATGGCTTATAAAAACTTGAGTAGAGACCTTTTCAAGGAGAATGAAACATATTGGTCTTAAAAGTTGAGTTAGTCCTCCTAAATAACCGAATGCTAGTCTGGTGGCAGATCTTAAGAGATTTTTGCTTGGTATTTTTTCTTAATTCCAACTATGTTGAGCGACTCATGGTGTGTCTTTAAAACCAAACTGAATGTGAGCTGTCATCTTCTCCCTCCAATTTGTAAACCACCCTTTCTATCTTTAAAGTTTTGGTAGAAATAAACAGGTGGAAATTGTATTGGCTTTCCTGTTATACTATTGCCACGACCAAACAAAATATATGTCACGGATTAGAGTTTTGGGGAAGTAGGGAAATTAATGTCTTATGATGCGATTATCCGGAATATGTAACTCTACTTGTTTTGATATCGGTTGCGTGTGGACATAAACAACTTCTTTTAAGAATGAAGTCAAGATGTCGCTGTATTTTTATGCTGCCAGCCTATTTGTATTTTTGATGGTTTTATGTATTCATTAATCTAACGTGATTTTCTTTTTCTTTGTCAACAAAATTGTCTGAAAAATTTACGAACCCTTCTCTGCTTCTACTTTGTGACTGCAGATGTTCTGGACAATTACTGTTTCATGATGCTTGTCAACTCAAGTACTTGTAACCTTCTTCGTACATTTCTTTCGTTTTCTTTGGTTCAGGATCAGTCTGTCACATTCCTTGTGCAAAGTAGATTAGATGAAGAAAGTATCTACTTTTGTGTCAAAAACATTGTTTCTAGCTTGAAAGAGAGAAATGAAAGTTGTTATTACTATAGTTTTCCCAAAATGTTTGTAATCAAATTTGAATATCGTTGACATTGGTCTTGCTTGCATTTATATGACATTTTGAACAAATCTTAGAAAAGCAAATGTGAATTTGAGCAAAAGCTTGTACCTAAATAGTAGCATTAGAATCATAGTAGGCTACTTAACTATGCCTAATTCTGTAGTTTAATGCTCCCCCAAAAACTCAAGTGAATTGTTTTTTGATGGTCTTGGAGTCTCTCAGCCCCTATATGTCTTTGAATTCAATCCCAAGGAAAATGTAAAATGCAAACACTTCTACTGTGAGCATCAAAGTACTTTTAGTGTTTTAATCACGATAGGTCTAATTAATCAGGATTAGTTGCTTAACGGAGTGTTTATACATGCACGGCAGTCCAAGGAGGTCCTTAGTTGAAGGCTTAGCTTAATGAGAATCGCGTCGTTGGGAGGTACTTTACGATATGGTCTGATGATTTGAACTGTATTAGTTAAGTGAATTTAAGTGGGAGAGTAAGAGCTAAAGAAAAGAAAAGCTAGCAATTATATGGCCATGAACAAAACAGCTATGTACTACATAGGATCAAGCGGGCGCTGAAAGTTGCTTTTTATTCGGGGTTGAGGTTAATTTATGAACTGAAAATGCAAATTTCAGGCATTAAAGAATCTGATTTATAACTACCGGCTAACTCATCATCAAGAAGCTTATTAAGTTGCTAAAAAGTACATGGAATGTTCATCAACAAAAATAGTCTTCATGGCTATAAATCATTACACACATTTAAGAGAACCTAGTCTCATTCCTCCATCAACATCAACACCATCAGCTGCCTTTTGTTCTTCATCATTTATAGCTTTGGTACAAATGACTTAGTACACGTAGCCCTTGACGAACAACTCTTTCTTTGCCTCCTCTGACTCTCCCTCTCCGGTGTACTTGCCAAGCTGTGCAAGTGAGTTGGCCTTGGCACGAAGGAGCAGAGCATCCTGAGCTGCCTTCACGTTCTCCGGCCTGCCTCCCCATGTCTTCAGGCAGGTGTTTTGGAGAGCTCTGGCATAGGAGAATGACACATGCCATGGGTTTGTTGATTGGTTCATTGCGTTCAAGTTCAGGGTTGCCTCAAGCTCAGATTGTCCACCGGACAAAAACTGCTCAACAAGACAATTCCATCAAGATCAGTACATGATATCTTGTCATCATAGAAATAATAAATCAGTGTTAAGTTTTTAGAAAATCTTTATGATACTTGCCATGATCCCGGGGACGGCTGGGGGGATTCTCCTGTGGAGGAGCTTGAGGGTGTAGTCTGCAACCTGTTGAGGGGTGGCTCTTTCCTTGGCCTCAGCACCAGGAGTAACCATGCTTGGCTTGAGGAGGATACCCTCAAACAAGACATTGTTCTCAGCAAGGTAGAAGAAAACCTCGGCCCAAACCTTCAGGGCGACTTCAAAAGTCCTGTCAATGGTGTGTTCACCATCAAGCAAAATCTCTGGCTCTACAATTGGGACCAAACCATTGTCCTAAACAATCAAGAAGCAAAACCCTAATCAGAAACACATCCTAACTAGACAGAAAACACCAACCCGGTTGTCTAATTAGCAATTTGATACTTAATAAATTTTGAAAGCAAAACTTTCCAAGTAGCAAAACTACTATTGACTGATGACCAGTTAAAGAATACAAATATTGTCTGCATAGATATTAGCTCTCTTACTTGGGCAATAGAAGCGTAGCGGGCAAGACCCCATGCTGCTTCCTTCACTGCAAGAGCTGATGGCCCGTTGGGAATGCTCACAACAGTACGCCTAGTTCATTAAAGTTGGAAAATATGTTAAAATTCTGTTTTCATCAGTTTACCTTATTATGATATGACCTAAATTTTATTGCCAGATTAACATGGGGATTTTAGATTTGATCCATACCATTTGGCGAAACGAGCTCCCTGTTGGTAGTAGGCAGCTGTGCGAGAGGCAAGACCATCAAGACCTTGGCACCATGACTCATCGTTGGAACCAGCTAGGGGCACCAGACCCTGTTGTTATCATGATAAAAACATACAGCTACAATAAGATTTATGCCCTATGTTTTCTTCAAAGTATGCTTGAAGCTCCTTAGGTATGTATTTATTTTCATTTCAGTGGCTTACCTTGTCGACTTTGATCCCGGGGACGATGCCTTGCTCAACGAGCACATCAACGATCTTCTTACCATCGATGGTGGATTGGTAGAGAGTCTCCTCAAAAAGAATGGCACCAGAGACGTACTGGCCAAGGGCAGGGGCTGATACAAGGAGTGTACGGTAGGCTTGGCGGTTAGCCTCGGTGTTCTCTAAACCAATTGAGGCAAGACGCTTGCCACAGGTTGCATTTGATTCATCCATGGCCAAGATACCACGGCCTGGGGATGCAACAGTTTTCTACACCCAAACCAAAACCAATCATCATCAGTATTCAAACCTCAACAGGCTATGCAAGTTTAAGGATACTATTTTCTCTACTAACATTACAACATGTTATCAATAGTTCAAACTGACAGTTTAGTTTTGGCAAACTAACATTTCCCATAAGATTTTTAGATTTTGTTGGGGCTAAGACTATAGATAAGAGCAGAGCAAGACAAAAAGGCATGCATATACTTTCTGGAGAGCATAATTTATAATAATGTACAAATCATATGGCAAATAAAATGTTGTGAAACTTACAGCGGTCTTAACAAGCTCATCAGCGTAGGAACTGGCACGAATGGTGAGACCAGATGGGGTGGTGGGGAGGCATCTCACCACTGAAGAGGCTGAGGGCTGACGGAGAGTCTGGCCTTTCACCCACTCAGATTTGTCGAGGACTGGAGAAGACTTGAGGAGAGAAGCAGAAGCCATTGTTAGCTGCGAGAGTAGCAGCCTAGTGAAGAGCAGTTTAATATTATCTTATCTCCTCTGGCAAAGCTCTCGCTCTTTGCCACACATGGGCTCACTCTCTGTATTTATAATTGTCTTGTGTATAACAAAGATGTCTAATTTGAGGCTGTTGTGCGAGGACCAATACTGCTTCGCCATGTGGATGATAACTTGCTGACTTGGCCGGCTGCATACGTGGTTCAGACATGAGGGTTTTTGCCCACCTTGTAAAAATAGGCCGAAATATTGTCTTGGAAAACTTATGATATTTATTTTTCTTCTGTTTAGTAAACAGACAAATGCATGACGCTCACATTGTGAAGAGTCCAAAATGGAAAGTAAATACGCGGTTGTTATGATCTCTCTTGCTTGTTTTTTCCATACTTACTGACAAATGGCTATGGTTTAATAGTAAAGTTTTGATGTTGGCCAAAAACCACATGGACGACCGATAGCATTACACGTCAGCTACTCCACATGATGGGGGTCATGATTTTCCTTGCCAGTCTAAAGGCCCTAACCAACTAGCAGATGCATGGTTGGTGCACAATGGCAGTGGCAATGAGTGGTTTTGCTGATTTGCACAAACAGCATCATCTAGCTCTTGCCTCTCCATGACATATTTTGGTAAGATGTTGAAGTAGAGTCAACAAATAAATCAATCATCTTCTAACATGGGAACTAGACTGATGGAAGAAAAAAATTATTTGGGCATCATGTAACCCATAAATTATGAAACACTGTGAAGACAAAACCAGAGTTTCCAAAACTGCAATCCTTAAAACTTCCCCGGTCTTAAACCGTCATCCATGTTTCAGTGAAATTTGAGACAACAAGAAGCCAATACTCAACAGCAGAACAATGATAACGGCAAATTAAACTTCTGGTGTATATATATATATATATATATATATATATATATATATAAAATATGAATATGTTATCTGGAAATTTGAACCAAAGACAGGTCTGCAATTCCAGCAATTAGAGCATCAACCGAATCTACTTTCAAATTTTTCCACACATCAGAATCATCGAAAGTTGGTGGGAGCGGTTGAAGTGAACTCTCTTCAAGGGCCTTTTCCAACTGCCTAACAAGATCATCTTCCTCTGCTGGAACATCCAAATCCCAAACCCTGAAAATATCCTCAGTTGAAGGCTCCATCTCAGATACTGTAGAAACAACATTGGCTCCTAACTCAAGGTTTCCAGTCACTCCAAGGTCATCATCACGGTAACCTGGCAAGAATGGATTTCCCGTAAAAGTTGATGACTGCAAATTATTAGCATCCTCATCGGTGGGCATATCATCATCTCCACTCTCTGCGTCTTCATTAATGGGAAGCAGACTCCTTTGGGTTCTTCTTTGGAAGCGTTCTGTATCTGCCCCCTCACCGGAAGGAAGTGCATAATAGCTTAGTGGTTCAGGCTGAGAATTAAGGATTTCTAGCAGGGCACCTTTCAGAGAAGACCAGTCATCATCCAAAATATCAGATTCACTAATCAGACAGGAATCAACCCAAGCACTATCTTCTGGAGAAAGTACCTCTCCTTTCTGAACAAAATCTACAATAAGAGAAGGAATAGTGCTTTCCATCACCTCACCTCCAACATCCATGGCTACAAATTTGTGGGAAACAGTAAGTAGAAATAAGTACAAGTAACACCTAATTGTTGCAAATGCAAAACAATTTATGCTGACATGTGAATGTGAATATATTCCGTCAGTATACAGGTTTATATACATGTTCACATGCAAATTTTCATGTTCCTGCTCCATTCTGACATGAAAGTTTAGAGCCAAAAAAAACACCCAAACAGAAAAAGATAAAAGCTCCTCGTAAAAAATGCCGAATGATAACAAAAACCTAGTTTCCAATCATTTTGAACCAAAGTCAGTATGTTGGTTCAACATCATCTGAAACAACCTTTCATGCTATACCCAAAACACCCTAGCATGGTTTCATTCATGATATTCAAATATTCATGTAATAAACAAAAGAAAATACAGTATAATCAGACATAAAAGTTCATACTGATGGAAGAAACAAAGCCAACAGATGATATAAACAACTAATTAACAATGCATAAGATAGAATCGTAGCACTCAGGGTGACTGAACCAAATCTGTTACGTTAGAATTGAAGACATATATGTTTCTTCTGCGAGGAATTATTTTGAATATAAGTGCAACTTCCTATAAGGCAAACAAACCAAGCAAGAAGCGGAGTAATGGATGAGGAATGGACTTTTCTACATACAAGCTAATTTTCCTGAGAATTCAACCTTGCAGTAAAAACACCTCACACTAACAATTTGTTTGTGTTTTGCAAGAATGTCCAACTTTATCAGTGAAACACATTGATAACCCAAAAGATAAATGTAATCTACTCAATAATCAAACCTCAATAATTACCTTCAAGAACAAAACCTTCATTTTGCCTCATAAGTATAAAGCTCTATGTTGAAACAAAGGGAGACAAAGGTTTTCAAGCATTTCGATAAAACTACTCATTCTTGTCAAAACGCCAAAACAAAAATGATCCAAGCAAACCATTCACATATAATCATACGCAAAAACATATATATGAATATATTACTACAGAGTCCCCATCTAGTCAGGTATCCCTCAAACAACTTATTTGAGGGACAACTTGTGGGGTCCACTCCGTCTAGTATTTCAATGATTCGATCCGTCTACACTTTAAGTCTTCATTAATAGATCATCTTTAAAAAAAATAGACAAATTATAAACCATTAAAACATCTAATTGTGATGAAGCAAATACACGAACAAGGAGCTTTCAACAAACACTAAAATGACTATCATTTGATCAACTGGTTAAATGATTTTTGATTTAGGTGATCATGTAAATGAAGATTTAACAAATATATGGTTTGCATCGTTGAAATACAATGCAGAACGGGCCTAAAAGGGTGTCCCTCGAATAAGGTCTGAGGGATACCCAATTGAAACTCCCTCTATCACTATATACCCTTTTCTGCTTTGTATATATTTAGCTTCCGTGTTCTACTCTGCACTAATTTAACACAGATTTCAAATTAAACAATTTTGGGTTTTCATTGCCAGATGTATATGTAAACAGAAAATAAAAAATCATAATGTAAACACAAACAAAAACAGAACTCGCTCATGTTAAGATCATACAAACTGTCAAGGAACAACCTTTAACGCAAGTCTAAGCCCTAAGGGAGGGAATTCCAGGAATTCGAAATTAATTATCAAAGAAGACAACGAAAATTGTAGGAGCGTACCTTGTGCCATTGAAAACCCTAGCTTGAGAAGCTGTGATGAACAGGAGGAAGACAAAGATGAAACCTTTGGAAGGCAGACGCTGAAGAAACGAATAAGTCTGGCGTTTAGTGCTTATCAAGGTTTTTATTTCATATGAAAAGCGAACAAGGTAAATACAAAATTATGTGATTGTATTTTGTATTTTCGGACAACGAAAAAAAAAAATGCAGTTATTGTATTTAAACTAAAAAAAAATACTGAAAGGAACCAAAGAAAAACAAAGTTGAGTCAACTTGATAAGTGTCAAAACCCTGTTTGTTTTGAGGAGAAACTCATCTTCAATTTCAAGGAGTCAAGAACATATTACATATGCTTAACACCTGGGCTTCATTTTGTGCCACCTTTCAATTCCGGAAAAAATTGAAGTTTGTGCTAAAATAGTTATTTTCACAATTTTTATTTCGGGATAACTCCTTTCTCCTTATATAGTATCTTTTTGTTGTCCTTATGATTCCCTCTTTGTTATCTTTATAACATATTTTTGTTGGGGCAAATTTCCCAAAGAGTAAAGAACTAGTTCTGCCCTTGTGTTGGGCCATTTTACCCTAGGGCTGGCAATGGGTCGTGTCGTGTCGGGTTCGTGTCGTGTCGGGATAATAAACGTGTCAAGAATGCTCAACCCGAACCCAATCCATTTAATAAACGTGTCGTGTCGGGTTCGGGTCGTCTTTTATCGTGCGGGTTTCGAGTCGTGTAACGGGTTCATAAAGAATAACATGCATGTTACAAAACTCACAACCGAAAAAATTTTAATTAAAAAAAAACAGAGAGAGTAGAGAAAATATAAGGAAAAGAAAGAAAAAAAAAAGATAGAGAGAGGAGAGAAGAGAGAAGCTAAAGAAAGAAAAAAATAGAGAGAGAGAGAGAGAGAGAGAGAGAGAGAGAGAGAGAGGAGAGAAGATTGAAGGAAAGTAAGAAAGAAAAAAGAGAGATGAGAGAAAACTGAAGAGAAGGAAAAAAAAAAGAGAGAAGAGGAAAGGAAAAGAGAGGAAAAAAAAAAGAGAGAAGAGGAAAGGAAAAGAGAGGAAAAAAAAAAGAGAGGAGAAGAAAGAAGGAAAAAAAAAAAAAAAAGAGGAGAAGAGACGGGTTGACGGGTTGTACACGGGTTGACACGACCCGTTTAATAAACGGGTTAGATAGGTATTATAGCGGGTTAGCGGGTTGACTCGAAACCCACCCGTTTATTAAACGGGTCAGAACGGGTTGACCCGAAATTGACCCGTTTTTTTATCGTGCGGGTTGAACCCGCTAATTTCTCGTGCGGGTTTCGAGTCGTGTATCGGGTCGTATCCGAAATTGCCACCCCTGCCTAATGCCCCCCCCCCCTTAAAAAAAGAACAAAAACAAAGAAACAAACGCAGCCTGAAAGTCATCCAAATCCAAAACTACTTTTCTTGCTGGGTCAGGCCCAAATTGCAAGCCCACGTTTCTTACAAACCCTCTCCTTTTGTTTGTTTTTTGGTTACAAAAACCCTCTCCTTCATTGAATAACAAACACACACAACAACAACCAAAAACAAAAAAAACGAAACCCTTCTCTTTCTTTCCCTGCTGAGGTTTTAGGTCCATATTCCATAACCAAACAGAGATGGGGGAGAACAAAAGCAAAGATGGTGGCAAAACGAGAAGCGAAAGCGAGCACTGTGCCTCCACTGTCTTCGCCTCTAACTTGCCCTACTCTTTCATCAACTCTCAGGTACTTTCTCTTTCTCACACCCCATTTTGCTCCTGTCTTTCGTTTCTTTACTGAAATAGAATAGTTGAATAGTTGCATTACAATCTGTTTATATGATTGCTGTTCTATTTGTTCTTTAAGTTGAAATTTTCTGTGCTGCTTTAGCTTTAGTAATGAAGGCTTTGTTTTTCTTTTAAACCTCAGCTGGAGGAGACATTCAACGACGTCGGACCAATTAGGCGGTTCAAAATACAAAGGTAGCTTTAGGATCATAAAAGGCTTCAAACTACTTAGAGATGTTATGAGGAAAGTGAAAGCTTCTAATTGACAAGTTCTTTACCTTCATCTCAATAGTTTTAATCTAGACTATTTGACAAACTGTATTATCTTTTGTATTTTGAATAATTGTATTGAATTATATTATTGTCATGGCTATACAATTTCAGTTGGTTATATATATTTATTTTAGACTTGCAGTTGAATGTTTTAGACTTGTAGTTAGTGACTCTTAGGTAGAGGCTTCGTTTGTTGGAACTTAGTGAAGATGGGGATTTTGGCGAATTTGTTTATGCATCTTTCTATGGTTGTAAGAACCCCAGCTAAACATAAGAATAGAAATGCAGAACCCCAACATAACTTGTTGGTTTTTGTAGGGACGAGACACGATAGCAGGTCAAGGTCTAATAGTTTTATGGGGCTGTGGGCAAAATATAAAACAAATTTGTCATCACTTTGTAAGATGGAGGTATTGTTGTCAACATTAGGTAGAAACTGTAGAGGTTTCATTTGAAAGCTTGGAAGCAAAATACTGAATTTTTTTTGTTGTTTAGAGAAATGAGAGAAGCAGAGTAGCTGAAGATCCTAATCTTGTATTTTTTATTGTTTAGAAAAATGAGGGTTTAAATAAGCAAGAGAGAGGTACGTGAAGCTAAACATATGTCAGAATAGTTCCCAAGATCATCGCACTCTCCCATTGATTTTAAGAAAATTAAAGTAATTTGTCACAATTTGAAAGCTTTTAATTTTTTAAAATTGTATTTGAAAGCTTTTAATTTAAAGGTGAACTAGTTTGACACTGTTCTCTAACTGCATTTGAACATAGACAATAAGCTGTTTTGGGAGCATTCAAAACACAAGTGAAATCCACCATAAAAGCTGGCTACTACATACCAAAGCTGGCCACCCTTGCCATGTAGTTAGGTGTCTAAGCGTTTGAAAGGAACATTTTGAATATTTCACCCTATTTTTCTTGGGCCAGATCAGTGAGTGCATGAGTCTGGTTAAGAATGTAAAGACCTGAGCTCAGTTCTATTGATTTTTAATGCTTCATATATATTGTCAGTATATATTATACACTATATGAGGTCTTATAACGGTGAATTATTACCGTTTTAGGGAACTCAAGCAAATTTCGTCCTGGCTATCAAACAGGCCACAATAGACCTTGAATCCAAACCAGACCTCAAAAGAACCTCACACATTTTTCTAAGAAGTGACTGCAGTCAAGCCTGATTTCCACCTTAGCTTGTTGAAATTTTTGAGATCAAAGTTCATCTTGAATTTGGCTGTGATTGTTGACTATAATGGCTGATGGATTGAACTACTTTCATTACACGTGTCATGCAGGAGTGTTTGCAAGCAATTGTCAGCCAAAAGGCTCAAAACAAACAATGGTTTGTGTTCCTCAAGAAGTACCCCACTGTGAGTTCTCCGGTTCGAGGAACTAACAAGGTGGAAGGTCTGTAGGTGGAGGCAAGACAGAGTGATCTGAGTCTTTCCCATTTTCCACTATGAATGCAGTCTTCAAACCCCAACAGGTATGGAGCTCCAAATGACAGTGCATGAACCAGACACCTAAGATACCATTAAAAAATATTTATAAAAAAGAGAAGAGAGATTATTCTGGCTGAATTAGTAACTTTGAAGTTTAATGTAGCATGCTATTTGGTGAGTTTGATGTGTTTAAGTGGATTATCAGCCCTGAACCTCATGGCAACCCAACCACTGGCAGGAACTCCAATTGTGTTTCTTTCGGGAGGATCCACCAAATTATACTTTGCCGGGTCCTTTTTGGGGTCAAAGTTCCCAACTCCGGTCCCAACAACAAAGAAATTGTAACCATGAAGGTTGAAAGGATGGGACTCCACTGTGAGAAGATTGGTGTAAGCCGGGTGCCTTGTTTAGTGCCAACTGCCAAGGTTGGCAGTGATTGGCGCACCAGTGTAATTGAAAGGAGTTGGAGGGCGGTCTGGGAAATCTGTGGTAAATACTCCCTTGGTGTTGAAATAATGATCTTGAAGCAGCCCAATTTGGGGCATCACAAATGTGATATTGTTTAAAGAAGCAGTGAGCTGTGTTCCATTAAGGCAAGTCGTGCATTGGTTGATTCCCAACCCGATCGTGTAAAAGAGATGTCAATCAACTTTAAGAGGTACACTGGCCGGGAACTGTGCTGTGTTTAAACTTCTTAGCTTGGCATTGAAGCTCAATGCAAAAACTGTGTTATTGATTGCCGGAAGTTGGAGAAGAACTGGCTGCACAGTATTTGGGATGCCTTTGTACTGCAGTATTCCAGTGGCAGTTTTGTTGTCAATGGAAACCGGTGCGTCCGTGAATGGCCTAGCTGCCATGAAATATCTGCCGGGCGCTTGGTTGGCTTGAACGAGAACATTTGTGGTCTGACCTGGCACTATTAGTATTGCTTGAGATGTGAATGGTTTGGTTTGGTGTAGACTGAATCAATTTCTACCACTGTCAAGTTGTGACCAGCAATGGCAAAGAATAGCTCATCATTGAGTGCAGCATTGATGATTCGTAGCAGGTACGTCTTTCCCTGTTCAACCTCCAATGCATAGAACAAGAAAGGATGAGAATGCGCAGTCTCATTTTTCATGTCTAAATGGCGTTGCCATAAAACAAAAGTGGTCTCAGAACATCTAGTATCATAGATGGGAAAAGTTCTTGCATACAATGAGTTTATACGGCATTGCTCTCACATTAACTAGTTGCACGTCCACCTTGTGCATTGTATAAACTTATTGTAGGCAACAACTTTTCTACAGAAAGCTGTGCGTTTTTCAGAACAGGGAAAGAGAGGCCCTGGCTTCCCATAATTGATGGTGTGCATCTGACATATTTGGTGGCAATCCCAGTTTGTTTCCTTGTTTAACAACCTCTTCGACGTCGTTATTCCACCATTCTACACCTTTCACAAGAAACAATACAATCATTTTCTGCATAAACTCTAAAAAACCAGTCAATTGTATGGCTGAGGAAATGGAAAACCAGTCCCTTGTTTAGGCAAGATGACAATTGCTCCATACACAGTGGCTCGTAGCCAGAAAATATGTGCATGCCACCATAGAGTTCCTCTTTGCCCTGTTATAGTAATATTGTAGGTGTAACTTTGCCCTGTCTTAATAAGACATTGAAGAGTTCCTAACAAAGTTAAGCTTTTTTCTATGCATAGCATTGCAAAATGCATTACCTTGTTGTTGGGCCTGGCCCAAAACCTAATGCCTTAAATTGCAGCCACAGTGATAATGGGTCGAAATCAATTGAAAAGAAATGGCGATGGACTCTCATTTGATTTCTGTGGTTGCTATTGACCTAATTGAAAAAAAAACAAAAACAAAAAGGGGTGATTTTGAATTGTTGATCTAAATCGAGATGCAACACTAATTAAATTATTAATTGAATCCTGCAGAAAACTTTGAGCAAGACAAAAATAAATTAATTTTTTTTGCTTGGAGGTTTTCATAAGACAATGTTCTTGACCCAAACCATCTTCCACCATGAACCCTACCCAACCAGGAGCCACACATATTTTTATAATTTTGCAGAATGGGACAAAATTCGGGCACATTGTCAATTTGTCACCTTATTTTGGTAAACATAAATAAATAAACACAAACAAGAAAAATGACTATTTATGAGAATGGCATGAATACGAACCTACCGTACAGTACAGAGCCGGATGTTATGGGACCAATTAATATTATTGGTGGCAACTAACATCACAAACAAACTATCTTTTGGTTGCACTTTAAATGTTGGTAGGTCACAAATAATGCAATCAATGGCTCAAGAAAATGTTGGTCTCCTACTATTAGTGCTAGAGACTTAAATAATATTAAGTTTAGCTCTTAGTAGGTGCAAATTTTTTTTCGTTGACTTAAATGTGTTTCTATTGAGTTGAGAGTTCTCATGGATGTTATGTGTCTAACGTGATTAGGTAGCGTAATAAGAATATTAGAGAGCTCCGATTGAGGAGTTATTTGAGGGGCAGTTTTGTAGGGTTCACTTCACATTGTATTTCAAAGATCTTAACCCGCTATCTTTTAGGTATTTCTTAAAAATCATATAGGCAAAAAATCACTTAAATTTGAAACCGTTTAACTATTCAATTAAGTGGTTGTTATTTTAGTGTTTTGTTAAAGTATTGTGTTTTGTTGGTCACAATTAAATGTCTTAATGATTTTTAATTTGTATAATTGTCTGAAAGGATAATTTATGAATGGTAAGACTTGAAAAAGGATGTTTCAGATTGTTGAAATAAGAGTCGTAGTTGATCTCACAAAGTGTCCCTCAAATGAGACTTTTGAGGAATTCTTCAATAGAACGAGACTGTATATAAACACATAAATGTTATAAATTATCAAACTCATATATGCAACAAATAAAATAAGGAAGAAACCTCTACCATGATGTAACCCTAATATTCTACAAAATAAGCAACAAAGTTAAATTATGAAATATCGATTAATGCAAATAATTTGTTTGTTGTTATGAGCCTGAAAACCGTAATCATTCCCTCACAAAGGAACAAGACCCGTGTTGTTCACGAGAGCCATGGGAGTTTTCAGTTTTCATGTGTTCATCTACAAAGCATCGGAGTCCAGACAAACCTTTTTCATTAATTTATTGAATCAATCAATACCAAGAAAAACAAAATAAAGAGAAAAATAAATGAATTAAATTCCAGGCAACATTATTTGGCCTTATGAGTATTCTTTTTGTGGACTCTAACTTCACGTGCTGCACATACTTTTTCTTCTTTTTTCTTGTCTGATTTTCGATTTCCACATGGGGGATTACTTGGTTTGTCTAATTAGTTTGGGACATGGGGGATTCATTGATCTGACATATATGAGAAATGGGAGAAATTATTTGTTCCTGAGTCATGATCAGGGATTGAGCTACAAGTCCCCCACACTTTTGGAAAAATTTCTTGGAATAGAGTGAAAAGAATGTATTTTATTCTTTTTTTTTCTTTTTTCTTTTTTTAGGAGAAATCAAAACCATATATATTGAATTTTACATAACAAACCTTTCTTTATTCTCTGTAAAATGTCACACGAAATTTTTGTGACTGAAAACCTATGACAGTATAATTCAAATTCCAAAGACTAAGTAACAAGCCTCTTCTCTCTTTGCTCTCAAGATGAGAGACATTTTTGTTCTTTCCCTATTTGTCAAATCCTGATATGGGTTATTTACAAAAACAAAAAAATGACCTTTTCTTGACCAAGTATCAATGTGTGCTAATTAGGATCGGGATTAGCCACAAAGTATGCCAAAACACCAACAAATGGTGCATTGATGTAAGTGGTTGGCTCAGATTTCCTAAAATCGGCACGATCATCGTTATAAACATCATCTTCTCCAGGACCTCCCACAAGGGCACCCACAAGTACATTAGGGTTAGGGCTTGAGGAGTTGAAGTAGACCGAGCCTTCCTTGCAAGCAATGGGTTGGGGATGGTCCTTGATTGATGGCAATGAAGAGCCACGATGATGAATGCGTTGTGGGAAATGGTCACCATAACCAACCATGTATGACATCCCCATTGGATTATCTCCCAAAATGTAATCAACTTGTTTTTTGGCAATTTGGCGTAGGGTTGTGGGACTGACATTTATGTTGCCACAGTTCAGAGATTGCGAAGTTCGCGAAAGGTAATTTGCGTACACGAGTAGTAGGAATGAGATGGAAGTTACATGCTGTAAATTGCTGCCTCCCGGCTTGTAGATGAGGCCGCCGGGAGTGTACTCGATGTGGGAGGACGATGAGTCCGGGATTAATGTGCACATGAAGCTATCAGCTGATGCTTTGTAGGATTCAAGAGTGTACATGTTGCCTTCTAGGACTTCCTGAAAAAGGAAAAAAAAACTCGGGTTTATTATTTGTTTTTGATACATTTATGTCCTGTTTATCTACTTATATTTTCTGTGTTGATATTGTACTTATATCTTAAAATGTCATGTTTGTTTGACGATATATATAAAATCAGCACACATTATAGATATTATATGTGGTGGGAAAAATATAAACTGACCTTGGATATTAGAACATTTAGGCCAGCATGCTTGTTGTCCCACCCAAATTCGTTTATATTCTCCTCGGCACCAAGAGTTTTGCCATTGTTTTGTATGTAATCGAAAAAACCACTATCCTGAGTGACCCTACTCAACCATGCTGCTCCCCATAGCAACTCGTCCTGTCAAACATATCACCAAAATTAATATACAAACAAATACATGTGAGACATACGTAATATTTTAAATATAAATATAGTATTTTTAAAATATTTAAAATAATACAAAAAGTCATGTGATTTTGACTTTGAACTTACTTGGTAACCATCAAAATCACAATAAAATGGGCAGACACCATCTCTAACGTCAGGATTGTCACTGTAAGCTCCTCTATAAGTGTCAGCTAGCTCAAACGCCTTCTTGGCATTTCGTAACAATGTGTCTGAGTAGCCGGGATCGGAGGATTTGAATGCCATTGATGAAGCTGCCAGAGCTGCGGCGGTCTCTCCGGCGACATCAGAAGCCGGATTGGGCGAGTCCACGGCATAAACAGTCCTGGCTGTGTCCATATCTTCTGGCCTTTCCCAGCAATTATGGTCTATAATTGGGTCCCCAACCTATTATTCCATGAAAAACATAGTTACACCCTCCAAAATTTGGCAAACTTTCCTTGTCAATAGCACCACAAACCCTATTTGCGTTGGTTGATTATTTGGGACCCATTTTGGACTCAGCTGAGGACAAATTTTGTCATGAGCATAAAGCTTGATGAAGACAATTGATTGTCCCATGCAAACTCACGGGCTTTATGAAAAAGTGGTATGTAGACATAGCCCACCGCCCACTCACAGATGATAATTACTTAAGAAAATATAATTGATTCCCCCTTCCTTTATCTTTTGCTATTTTAGACACAGACACTTTTATTGGAATTAAAGTTTTTTCTTTTGGGGGGGGTGGGGAGGGGGGAGTAAGTATTGAAATCAAAGTTTAATGTTGACAAAACTACAACAGTGAAAAATAAAATTACAACTATGTTACTCTTTTAGAGTGTGTGACGACTCACGCGCAGAGATAGATAAAAATAAAACGGTATATAAAACATATTACATGAAAGTTTTACTTCGAAATGTGACCATTTGACGGACAAAGGGATTAATGTGTCAGCTTGTTCTACTAAATAAACAAACAAAGGAGTAAGTGAAAATGTTTGTCCTTCAACCTTAATAGTAACCTGCGTGTGAAGCAACAAAACAAAATAGAGACACGCACACTTGTGGATGGGAGGCAAGTTATCTTGATCCACATTTCATGAATTTTGAGAAACTCAAGGACTGAGATTCTCTTATAAACTTTTTCACAGGCAGATGCAATTGCACGCAATTTAAGGGGATCAAAATAGACTGGGGCCACAGGACTAGGTGACAAACCAATTGAGCCACCCAGACCCAATGGACTACAAAAACTCTACACTCCTCCACCCATCTAAATATAAAATAATTATATATACACTAAAATTTATGTGTCAAACTATAATTGAATTCCAACACTTATATTTGGTCATATATTTGTACGTAGGGTAAATAAGGAGTGTCAAAATCACTAGCTTATATATTTATATATTAAAAGTTTAACAAAGACACATTAACTGGTCCACCCACTTTCCCTCCTACCCAAAAACCCACCACCACAACCACAGCCATTAATTTTTACCTTACCTGCACAAAGATCCTGTTAGGCTGAGACACAGTCTTGAGCAAGTAATCCGTGGCCCAGCGGATTGCCACAAGCGCATTCCTCAGCTCATTGGGAGGCATGGAATCTCCAAACTCAATCACACTCCAAGCCAGCATTGTGGTGGTGAAGGCCATTGGGAACCCAAACTTCACATTGTCCCCAGCATCATAGTAGCCGCCAGTCAAGTCTGTGTTGTAAGTCCACCCATCACTTAGGCCCGAGTTGGCGCGCCATGATTGGCGCTGGTCCTGGGGCAAAAACCCTGACCTCTGCCCCTCAAAGAAGAGGATGGCCTTGGACAATGCCTCTTGGTAGTCATGGTGGCTTGATGATGCAAAATTGGGGAGGCTGATTATGGCTAGGGAAAAGATGGAAGCAAGGAAATGAGGGAAGGAGAGGGTTGTTCTCATGGTGTATTGAAATGGGTTGGTTTGGTTTTTGTGGTTTTAGCAAGTTTTTGATGATGAGTTTTGGTTTTGAAATTTTGGGTTGGTTTGGTTTTGGGTGGTGGTTTTATTTATATGGGGCAAATGAAGGTGTCACGGGGAAGAAAGGTGAGGAGATTGGAGGGAAGGAGGAGCGAGAGGGAGTCGTGTGAGCGCCGACAGGTGAGTGTGGAGGGAGTGTCAGTGAGACTCACATGCCTTGCACAAAAATGGAATAGTGTTATGTTATGTGAGTGCGCAATACTTCTCACATATGAATGTGATGCTTTTGTGGTGGGGACAATTTTCTAAATAGAAAAGTGAGTGCATTGGGTTTTTTATATTCGTTTTTTCTTTTATAAATCTTTTTGAGTTTGGGTTGGAATTGATATTAAGGAATGTGGATTCCTCTAATAAATTGATCAAACAAACTACACTTGTGTGCGCTTAAAAAAAATACATTTGAATTTACTTGACATTGGTGATTTACTAGTATGTGCGTCTTCATAGTTTATCATAAACTTTTATATTTAGTGAAGAAGATGTTAAGATTTTAAAAGGACGGATCCTTAGTCCACTGTTAGTAATATCGATATTGTCTCTAACTTAATCATCTGTTTAGCAGGTGTGTGGTTTTATACAAAAGATCTCAATGTTATTAGGAGTGAAACCATTTATTATATGAGACTTTATTTTATTAAATTTTCAATATGAAACTCTGTAAGAATGCCGTGAGGATTTTTCTCATTGTTCTAAAGTATCTTCGAGTTCGAGGTTACTGAATCTTGGTGAGTGTTTAGAGAAGCATTTGTATCGTGCATTTATATTTTATGTATTAGCATTATGCTTATGATCAAAATTGTGCCCTTTGAGGCTTATGCATTTGGATTTTTCTCCTTGCATTTGTTGTTGTGGATTTGGGCCTAGGATGTTTGAGGTCAGTTTTACATCCAATGTGAATGCAGCAACTAAATTGTAGATTGCAAGGCCCTTGTTCCAATCAAACCTAACAAGGCATAAGCATATAATGGGATATAGTGATGAACTTGTTACACAATGTCGGAGTTTATAATTTTAGTGGTTAAGAGTATTGATTTCAACAGTCAATGTTAGAGTTCGAAGCCTTCCCTTTCTAGTCGTAGGATAACCTTATTTCACATCCACAATTTAATTTACTTGTCTTGAACTCTTAAAATTACATTTCTCTTTATAAAATGGAGTACCTATACAGAAGGATTCTTATCTCCTTGTGCAAGGCAGCCAAGAGAAGAGAGGGCGGTGCTTACACTCAATATTTTGCCTTTTTAGGAAAACTATTGCTTTGTTTGTGGAATATAATTTGCTTGAAATGGGACGTAAGAATTAGGGGCAGTTTAAAAGAAAGTGCTTTGGGAATTGGATTCTTCTCACACTTTTGGTACATCCTCCTGAAGCTGTCAAACATAAGCTAGACCGCAAGGATTTTCCTTTGAGTTTCTTTTAGACTTGTTCTGAGTAAAGTCTCTGTTACATTATATCTTATTTTCCATCCATTTTTCTTTTGAAAACATTCAATAAAATCTTCGCTTCTTTAGACTCTAAAAATAAAAAAAATAAAAACCTAAAAAAAGAAGAAAAATAAATATATACTCGAATTAAGCAACTGCAAGTGTGTATCACTTGTGTTGTGAGCATCCGTTTTTCTTATAATAAAAACACACTTGAAGCAACTTCAAGTGTATTCCATGAATCAAAATCTTATATCAAATTAAGAAAGGCATCATCATTGTTGGCTTTCCTCATAAGAGACTTCATGGAATGGAAGCATATGGGTGTTGGGTGAAATTCTGTTCAAATATTACTAGAGGAAATTTCCTTGACAAAAATAGAAGTAAATACGTACTATAAATAAATAAAAAGCTATCTCCTCTAAGTTTCATATGGGATTGATCAATGATCTGCCAAGCCAAAAATAAATAAATAAATAAATAAAATAATAATAACAGATATTTGGTGGGAGCAGCCTTGCCGTCATTTGATGACAGATGAACCCGACTCTGAGGCAATGTGTATTGTTGTAAGCCCACTACAACATTTATCAATTTACAAATTTACAATTATGACGAGTAAAGTGGCGTGCACAGATTTTGCATTCATGATAAGTTAAAATATTCCATCTCTAACAACCTCTTCAACAACTTTGAAATTCTAAAATGGATGAGCCATATCAAAAAAACTCTCTTCAACAGCCTATTAGATAATTCTTAAGAAAATTAATATTTATTAATATATGTATTTTATATATAGAAAATATTGTTGATGAGGGAGCTCTTATTCGAGGAATATTGTTGTAGGATCACTTTGAACTTTATAAATATGAACCATTTATTTCTTAGGTATTCACTCAATTATCATATCAAAGAATAATCACTTGAATTTGAAACTTTTTAGCCATTTAATTATTTTAATTTTTTCTTGAAACACCGTACTTGTTTATTTTGTAGGTATTAATGAGATGTCTTCACGATTTTTAAATTGTCTACTTTTTATAAAAATGATTTTTGGATGAAGAACTAAGAAATAGATTGTTTAGAAATGCAAATCATTAAGGTAAAATGTGTAAAAAAATGTCATAACATATGTTTCAAATAAATTTATTTTTCTCTCTTCTTTTTATTTTTCTCATTTTGGTTTTGCAAGTGGAATTTGTATGGTGGTCTAATTAATTGCATGCATGAGAGAGAGGGTGTGAAGTTCTCTTTTTCTTCAAGTGCATTAGGTAATAGTTTGTGAGTTGTCAAAGCTAAATGGGTAGGAAACTGAATAGCTTTTAGGACTAACCACATTTTATTCCATTGAGGTTTAGGTGCCATATCAAAATACACTCTAAAGTTTCAATTTCATCAATTTGATACTCAATGTTTTTAAATTTGACCAAATTACGACTTCTATCAACTTCACCGTTAGATTGTTTGTTAAATTGGTAACGTGGTGAGTGTGGTACCCACTTTGATGATGATGTGTAAAAAAACTATAAAATATTTGTTAAAATATTATAAAATTAAATTTGTTTAAAAAATAAAAACCCAACATCAACAATTTTTCGCCGACCCACTCTCTCATTCTCTCCTTCTTTTCCTATCTCTCCGGTCGCTGACTGACCCCATATCTCTTCTCTCTTTGAGCCCATAACCAAAGGCGGACCTAAGGCTAGGCTGGACTGGGCTCCAGCCTAGGGAAACATTTATGAAATATTAAACATGGTCTTATTATTATAGGTTTATTCCTATTCAAATAAATATTAGCTCATTGCACCAAATAAATATAGCCCACACATGCATTGTTTTTCTTTTTTTAATAAATTAATAATAGCTCAGTCCTCTATTTAAAATAAGCCCACTCTTGAAGCATATAGGAAATAATAAACGTCAATCCAATCCAAACCTATGTAAATTTGATTAGAAGCAGAACTCACGCTAAGGCTCTATCAACTTGAGCTACTCTAATCGTACTGATATTGGGCTACGCCCACATAGAGCAAACATCAAAAAATTTCTTCTAGCCACCCAAAACACCATATATGAACCTTAAGAACCTAGAGGAAATAGCTCTCCTCCTCTAAAAATTGTACCAACCTATCTTGAGTGGGTTCTTCAATCTTGGTAAGTTTAAATATATATATATATATATATATTCAATTTCAATTTTAATTGTTGTTGTTAAGTTTTTATGATTTAGGGTTTGAGTGAAAACTTTTGGAGATTGTTGATATATGTTTTATTTTTGCAACTTGAATTATTAATTAGCATATATGATTTTTAATGTCTAGTATTTTTGGGGAATCAACTTATTGTATCTTGTTGATAAAGCAAAAAATGCATCTAATAGAGAGCAAATGACCATTTTTTAAAGATTTTTGATAAGGTTAGTTTTGTACGAGAACCTTTTTTTGAGATTGTTTGGTATTTATTTATATTTTGTACTTCTTTGTGTTATATTTGCTCGTATTGTGGCTTTGTTTGATTTATAAAATTTTATTTACATTTTTGTTTTAAGAGAAAAAAGTCTTATAATATATCTCCTCTATAAAAAAAATTTTAGCCTACCCCTATAAAAATTCATGAATCCGCCGTTGCCCACAACAATGGTGTCACTATTGTCTTTCTTCTTCATCTTCTTCACCTTCACGAACCTCTGTAACTCCCAACGACCCACTACCGAAGACTACCTCCAGCTCCCACTTCTCCACAAGCAACCCTTCTCTTCCCCTTCACAAGCCCTCTCCTACAACACCTACCACATCTCCCTCCTCCACGCTCGCCACCACAATATCAAAACCCCCTGTCGTTTCCAGCACCTCCACAGACTCTGGCCAGTACTTTGTTGATCTCCTCCTCAGAACCCCACCATAGAGCCTCTTTCTTGTCGCAGATATGGGCAGTGGTCTAGTGTGGCTCACCAGCACCAACTGCTCCAATCATGACCCTAGTTCGAATTTCCTCGCCAATCACTCCTCCACATTCTCACCCTACCATTGCTATGATTCTACATGCACACACGTCTGCCAACACAGCTCAAGTATCTAAAACCGCACCCGGCTCCAGAGCCTGTGTCGTTATGAGTACTCCTACTCCGACAGGTCCTCAAATTCTCCAAAGAAACAACGACATTGAAAACTAGCTTCGAGAGACAAACCCAACTGACAAACCAGTAGATATGGGGGTGGGTAAGCAATGGGAGAGAGAGGCCGACGTTGAATAAGAGCATTTTTCTGTAGTTTTGGTCTCGAGAAAAAACGGGCAGAAACTTGAGCCCTCATATTTTTACATATTTTGTCTCGTGACAAAATTGGTAGAAATTTGAGCCCATACATTTTTGCAGATTTGGTCTCAAGACAAAAAGGTGGACTCTTGGGTCAGATGATTAAATATCATATTAAACTTATCCTTTTACAGCTTATCTAGATGTCTTTAAATAGCCAACTTATTAGAGAAGTGTTCGGGCCTACACGCGGCACACCCAGTCCGAATATCAAAAGTCCATGCCAAAAATACACACTCAGCCCAATACTGGAAACCCAGAATAAATTAAGCAATCTCAGGACCCAAGCATATTGGGCTTTGCATCGAAGTTGAATTCAAGAGCCCAAATCCAAAAAGGCCCAGCCCAACATCTGTCACTTGGGCCTTTTAAAAGAAAAAAAGGGGAAAAAAAAGAAAAGAGCAATCAGTCCATAGCTCCAGAAAAATAAAAAAGGCTTAGCATGATTAAAAAAGAAGAAGAAGCACAAAAGGAAACAGACCCACGTGAATCTTTTTTTTTTTTTACTTAGGAAATTCAGCAATTTCAATTGGGTTGATAAGGAGTTGACAAAGGCAGGCGAAAAGAAGGGACGTCTCTGAATCTCTGCCACCATAAGATCAAATCCCTTTTATATATTCAAAGATATTGCTTCTACTCCACAGAAGGCACCATCTTTCAGGGGATATGCAGATTGTGTTTTCTAAAAATAGATAAGCAGAAAACGAGGAGTTGTTCAAAATTGGAAAATCAAACTAACAATCACAGTTCGAGCTCTCACAGGGGACAGTTGGAATTAAAAAGGGGTTAGGTTCTCTTTCAAAAAATAGAGAAGTGATTGTCTTAAGAACTGACTATTGAAGGCTTATTTGCCAGAACCGATAAAACCCCCTTTCTTTGCATTTAAAAAGAAAGATCTTTTGAGAAATTTTGCCGCCCATTATTAAAAGAAATAAACCCCACTCCAAAGTATTTCTTATAAATATAGGAGAAGGTGAACAGGGTAGAAGACGGACAAAAAAAAAAACAATCAATCAAACAACCAAAAATCAGTCGAAAGACAAAAACTCAAAATGATCACTTGATCTCTGAGAACCTTCAAACAAACTAAAGCAACCAAAAGCTCATTTGAGCCACAAAAGAAGCCAGCTACAAATAAGAACTTCTAGTTCATACCTAGAGAAATAAGTCATTCAAAAAGAGATTTCTCTCGTTACGAATTTGGTTCAGCAGAAACCAAAACAAGCAAAGTTCAGGTTTTTACAAATATGAAAACCTCAACAAATTTGTGGAGAGCCCTGATCAAGAAGAACAGACATCACAATGTAATCCCAGCTCAGTAATCCTTGAATCCAGCCACTTATACTCCCTTCAGACTGAAGAGGCTGCAATTCTGTCTGTTCAAAAAGCCTTCCAGGGTTTGAAATAGATTAAAGCTCTGCCTAACTCAAACGTTGGTTTCGATTTATAGCTGAAACTCGACTGTTGAAGTTGCTGACAGTCCAGTCCAGCACAAGCATACCCAGTCCAGCCCGAATCAGACACTTCTGTCCAGACAGAAATGGAAGTCCAGCCTTCTTTTTGTCTTTCTAGAGTTGATTTTTTACTGTAGAGTTTTGTAAAAGTCAGTTCCACCTGAAAACAGTCTATTTTCTCACTATCCATTATGGCCAGAACTATCAACATTGTACTGTGAAAAATTATGAATTCTTCACCAGTCTGAAGCAGGAAAAGAACTTACTTGGGAGATATTCTTCACCCAAATTCACAATTGTTTATTTAGAAATCAGTAACTTGGGGCGCAAGTCATCTATTTTTAAGAAGTCTACTAGGATTTTTATTGCTAGCAGTGGCACGCTCGCACACTAAAGAAAGTTGACTTGTTGACCAGTCAATGGTTTTTAAGGCAATGGAAAATTTTACCATTCCATCACAGGATAAAACACAAAACGGGTCTATTTGAGATAAATAGAACAAATATAGTTTGCCAGAGTTCAAAATCCAAGTGCCTGGCTGTTGAATTGTTGATAGTTGTATCTTGGGGACGGAAACTTGAAGAACTGCAAGGCACGGGTGTAGGGCCTAAATTCTGTCTGTGGACATTGCATTTGCAAGCCTCTATCAATTAGTTTACTTTGTTTTCTTATTTTATATTTGCATTATAATTTTGTTCATTTATATAATTTGATTCATATTACACTTCTTTTGGAATAATTCTTTAAACTGATTGTTCTCTAACAATCACAAACAGAATTTTAATGGAACAAGCAAGCGGTGTGAACTCTGAAAAATCCTCTCATACCGAGAAGCTAGAAAAGTTCAAAGAGGGAGACTTCAAACGATGGCAACATAAAATGTTATTTTATCTAACAACATTAAATATGGCGCACATTGTGATTGGAGATGCTCCTAAGGCAGATGGAGATGATATACTTGTAGAAAAACTTAGTGCAATAGATGCTTGGAAGCATAGCGAGTATCTATGTAGAAATTATATCCTGAATGCTCTTGATGATACATTGTATGATGTGTATGCAGTGTGTAATACTGCCAAAGAACTTTGGGAATCGTTGGAAAGAAAATATAAAACTGAAGGCTTAGGTTCTAAGAAATTTGTTGTAGGTAAATTCTTGGACTCCAAAATGGTAGATTCTAAAGCGGTTGTCACTCAAGTAGAGAATCTTCATAAAATTATACATGATATAATTGCAAAAGGCATGAAGATCAATGATCATTTCAAGTTGCAGCAATCATTGAAAAACTGTCACCTCTTTGGAAAGATTTCAAATGCTATCTCAAACATAAGAGAAAGTGTTAGCGAGATTCTAGCTTAATTATGATATTTATTTCCTAGTTTATTAGGACTATATTTCTTTCATTTTGTACAGGTTTTTGTGTAATTAGGATTTTATCATGTTTTCTACTTGAGTTACATCCTTGTACTATAAATACCTTCTTTTGGAGAATGAAATACAACCTGAAACATGTTCTACCCATATTGTTTGACTTGGCATCAGAGCCAACTTTTTTAATGACCTGTGTGTTGTGCCCATCCGTGTTTTCGCTCCATATTTTTTTCTCTACCTATGCCGTGTGTGCCCTCTTGGGTTTGTGTGTTGTGTTGTAGTGTTCGTGCCTCTACTGTGTTCATGCCACTCATGTCTTCGTGCATCTGTCATATTTGTACCTTTGCTGCATTCCGCTGTGTACTATGCTATGTTTGTGCATTTACCCTATTTGTGCTTCTGCCGTGTTCCATTGTATACTTTACTGCGATCTGTTGAGTTTCTGTTGCAATCATGGTTGATAATTCCATTGTTGGTGTTGTTGCTGCTGTCTCTGTAAATTTGAGTGTTTCTGACTCTATTCCAAGTACTAGCTCCAATACTTGGATAATTGGCAATGGTGCTTCTGATCATATGACTTATGATGCTAAATTTTTTCATGACTTGTCTAGTAACACTCGTGACCCATATATAACTAGTGCTAATGGCTTGCCTTCTCCAATTACTGGCGAGGGCACAATCTTTCTCACTCCTACTCTATCCTTGTCTCGTGCGCTACTAGTTCCCAATATCCATTGTAACTTGTTATCTGTTTGTCGATTACTTGATACACTTAATGCTTCTGCTACTTTCTATCCTATGCATTGCTCTTTTCAGGATCTCAAGACTCACGAGACGATTGGGCATGGTAAACGGATATGGGGGTTGTATTATTTGACATTGCCTTCTGTATCAGTTCGTGATCGTGTCGTTAATACTGTTCAAAGTTGCAGTGCCAAAGACAAACAACAAATTTGGTTATGGCATCGTCGCTTGGGACACCCGTCATTTGGCTATCTTAAGTGTCTGTTTCCATCTTTATTTTAATCTTGTAATGAGTCCAGTTTAAGTGTGAAACATGTATTTTGGCCAAGAGCCATCGCACTGTGTTGCCTTCCCGAGAGCAGTATCTTCAAACACGTCATTCTCCAATTCCAGTCCAAGATTCTCCACTCCAAGACTCTCCAATTCACATACCCAAATTTAATCATACCATACTTTATTTGGAGACCTTTGCTCCAGTGGCAAAGTTCAATACTGTGCGTGTACTATTGTCCCTGTCTGCTAACCACGACTAGCCCTTATTACAATTCAATGGTCAAAAATGCATGTCTACATGGTGACCCCAAAGAGGAGATTTAGATAGATCTCCCTCCTGGTATTCCTGTAACCTCTAAGGAGGGTGTTGTGTGTAAGCTGCATAAATCTTTATATGGATTGAAGTAGTCTCCAAGAGCGTGGTTTGGGAGATTTGCAGCATCTATGAAGAAATTTGGATATGTGCAGAGTAACTCAGACCATACTTTGTTTTAAAGCGTCATAAAAGTAAATTGACAACTTTAATTATTTATATTGATGATATGATTGTGATTGGAGATGATAAGGCAGAAAAGCAAAATCTTCAGAAGTATCTGGCTTCCGAGTTTGAGATAAAGTCATTGGGTGATTTGAAGTACTTTCTTGGGATTGAAATTGTCAGATCTAAACATGGTATCTTTCTGTCTCAAAGAATGTATATTTTGGATTTACTTGTAGAGACTGGAATGTTGGATTGTAAACCAATTGATGCCCTTAGTGAACAGAATCATAAGTTGGGGTTGTATCCTGATCAAGTCCCTACAGATAAAGAGCGTTATCAACGACTTGTAGGGAAATTGATTTATTTATCTCATACACGTCTTGATATTGCATATACAGTGAATGTAGTGAGTCAGTTTATGCATTATTCTAGTGAAGATCGTATGAGTGCTGTGATACGCATTTTGAGGTATCTGAAAGTAAATCCTAAAAATGGGTTAATGTTTTGCAAGTATGGTCATACATATGTGGAAGGGTATACGGATGCTGATTGGGTTGGTTCAGTCACTGATAGACGTTCTACGTTTGGGTATTTCACATTTGTTGGTAGTAATCTTGTTACTTGGAGGAGCAAAAAGTGGTGTCTAGGTCTAGTCCTGAGGCCGAGTACCGTGGGATGTCTCAAGGTGTGTGCGAGTTACTATGGTTGAGAAGATTGTTCAGAGATCTTGAGTTTGGACCCTAGAAACCCATGAATTTGTATTGTGATAATAAAGTTGCAATTGCAATTGCAATTGCGCATAACCTTGTGCAACATGATCGTACAAAGCACGTGGAGGTTGATCGACATTTTGTTAAAGAGAAGTTGGATGCTGAAATTATTTATTTTTTGTTTATATCATCCGAGTATCAACTGGCAGATGTTCTTACGAAAACTATATCTACTACGGTCTTTCTCAACTCGCTTGACAAGTTGGGCATGCGTGACATCTTTGCTCCAACTTGAGAGGGAGTGTTAGCGAGATCCTAGCTTAATTAGGATATTTATTTCCTAGTTTATTAGGATTATTTTTCTTTCCTTTTGTACAGATATTGTGTAATTAAGATTTTATCTTGTTTCCTTGTTTGACCTTACTAGGGTTACATCCTTGTACTATAAATACTTTCTTTTGGAGAATGAAATACAACCTGAAAAATATTCTACCCATATTGTTTGACTTAGGGTATGTGCAGAGTAACTTAGAAAAATACAATGGAGGATCTAGTTGTAAGGTTGAGAATAGAGGAAGATAACAAAAATAGTGAGAAGGGTAGAGTGGTTTTAATGGAAGCCAAAGCAAACATTATGGAAGGCAATTCTTTGAAGCCGAAAGGAAACTCTCAGAAGTCTAAGAAGTTTAACAAGAATTTTCATAGAGCAAAAGGCAAAGACTTTAAACGAATCAAAGGAAGTTGATGGGTCTGTGGTAAAGCTGGACACAAGGCACATGCATGTAGTCATAGAAGGGACTAGGAATCTTGCAAACTTCAACTCTAACAACAGAAACCAGAATCAGACTAATGTCACTGAAGATATGCTTACTGCTGTAGGGTTTGAAACCAATGTGGTTTCATATACTAGTGACTGGTGGATTGACACAGGAGCAACCAGACGCATATGTGGTAATAGAAACTAGTTTTCTACTTACCAATAGGTTGAAGATGCAGAAAAATTGTTCATGGGAAATGCTTATGAGTCTGCTTTAGTTGGAAGGGGGAATGTGGTTATGAAATTTACTTATGGAAGGAATTAATTCTCCTTAATGTGCTGCATATTCTAGAAATTAGGAAAAACTTAGTTTCTTGACCAATCTTGAGCAAAAATGGATTCAAACTTGTATTTGAGTCAGAAAAATTTGTTCTCACCGAAGAGGGAATGTTTGTTGGGAAGGGATATATTGTTGAAGGATTGTTCAAACTCAATGTACTTGTTAAT
Source organism: Prunus persica (assembly GCF_000346465.2). Classification (NCBI taxonomy): domain Eukaryota; kingdom Viridiplantae; phylum Streptophyta; class Magnoliopsida; order Rosales; family Rosaceae; genus Prunus; species Prunus persica. Next base: position 11,839,326 of record NC_034016.1, read on the forward strand.
TCATTCAATAATAATATAAATAAGGCTTCTGCTTACTTTGTTAATTATTCTAATCTTTGGCATGTTCGATTAGGACATATGAATTGTAGGTCATTGTGCAGAATGGTTGACTTAGGTTTGATTCCTAATTGTGATATAAGTGTTGGTGTTAAGTGTGAAATATGCACTGAATCTAAGTTTGCTAGTCAAACATTCAAATATGCACATGGAAGGTCTAATGAAGTGCTTGGTTTAATTCATAGCGACTTATGTGGTTTTAGATAAACTCCTACAAGTGGAGATAAAAATTATTACATGACATTCATTGATGATTGCAGTAAGTTTTGCTATGTGTATTTACTTCACAGCAAAGATGAAGCTTTGAATGTGTTTAAGACATATAAAGATAAGGTTGATAATCAGCTCAACAAGAAAATAAAGATTTTAAGACTAGACAGAGGAGGAGAGTACGAATATTCTATTTTTTCTGAATTTTGTACTTTTCTTGGCATTATTCACAAAACAATCGCTCCTTATAAAATGGAAGAACTGTACATTCAAGAATATGATAAATGCCATGCTAAATAGCTCAGGGCTTCCGCACAATTTTTGGGGTGAAGCCTTACTTATTGCCTATATAATCCTAAATAGAATTCCACACAAGAAGACTGATAAGTCTCCTTACGAAATTTGGAAAGGAAGACTGCCAACTTAGAAAATATTGAAAGAGTAGGGTTGCTTGGCTAAAGTTCAAATTCCTTTACCTAAGAGAACTAAACTCTAACCTAAAACGATTGGCTATGTTTTCATTGGTTGCACAAAATAGTGCAGCATCTAGATTTTTGGTAATTACATCCGAACTTGCAGATATTCATGTTAACATCATATCATAATCTGTGAATGCATAATTCTTTGAGGAAATCTTTCCATATAGGAAAGAAAATTTTAGTTCTATGAATAAAAGAACTATTGATGATCTTTTGAAAGAAAAATATGATAGTTCATCTAATCCTTTGTTGGATCTATTCTTAACAACTAAAATGAGTTATTAAAAATAGAAAGTTTAATTCTCGCAAGTGCACGAACCGTTTATAGTATAGCTTATGTAAATACGAGGTCGATCCCACGGAGAATGGTAACTTGGTTCCAAGTTAAATTACTTAGAATGTTAGAAAAATATAGAACAAAGAAACTGACTAACTAGCTAAAGGCATGGTCGAATTCAACAATGCCTCTTGCTAATTACTCAAGGTCTAGGACAGAATCCTAGCACCACACACGCACTCGAAATGGGGGGTGTTGTTGTTGAAATGAAAACAAGAAAGTGAAATGAAAGTGCTCGAAAGTGAACACTGGCAGCAATCAACAAGTTGTGAAACAATGATTGAGAGGTGTTAGAGCCTTGGAATCCACCACTAGTTTTCCTATCCAAGTTATGAATGCATAGAAATTGACTCAAGCTTCATTAGCAATAGATTATCGCATACAAGCCTATGGTATCTAGGTGCAGGATGCATGATTCTCCTGAGGCATGTGATTATGCATGGTATCTACACAACACGTGATCTCTAATATGCAACCTAAGTATGGTATCTACTTAGAATAAAGCATACAAGAGTCATTAAGCTCCTTGAGAATATGATAATCACACAAGTCCTAGAACATGGTATCTGTCCTAGTCAACCTATGGTTATTAACCCCTTGAATGATTCTTAGGCCATTCATGTGTTGCTTGTGAAAGGAGAGTAGAATTGGTGAATCTAAACCCCTTCCCAACCTGTGCTAGATGCATAAAATCCTAGTTAGCTACTCCAAGAGAACATACATCAAGCACATAATAAACTAGAGATTAACAACTTGATAATAAAAGCAAGGGAATCAATTAACTATAAAATCATCCATAACATTGAATATTCATGACTAGGGCTTCATCCTAAGCCCTAACTAAATGGATTAGTTAGACATAACTATGAATACAGAAAATAAGAAATACATAGATAGGATAAAGAGAGGAGAAGAACTAGATGATGGCAGCAAGGAAGTTCCCAGGACAGCTCCAAGCTCCCTTCTTTCTTTGTGGTGAATCTGAATGTGTGTATGAAAGTAATGGATGAAATGAATGTGTGTGTCTGCCCTCTCTCTTGAATGAGTGTGCAACTCTCTATTTATAGAGTGCAATTTCGTGCTCCCTTTTGGCTGGTGAAGCACACCTCTCTTAGCTGCTGCCAACTGCTCTAGCTGCCCATACATGCCTGTTGCTCCAGCTGCCCATACTTGCTTTGGTGGACTTTTCTTGGTTTTTGAGTTCCCATACTGATTTGTCTCCCATGTGTGGCTGCTCTAATGTGTAGCACATGGCTCTAGGGATGTAGCCACATTAAATATGATGGCAGCCAACATGACATTTCTGTGAACGTGGTTCAGTCTTTGACGTGTTGAGGGCTCCAGATTTATCCAATTGGGCTGAAATTTGGATATGTTATAATAGACACCCATTGGAACAACTTCTATGAAGGATGTCTCCTCATCCGACCTGTGTAAGTTACTGAAAGGAGGCCTGCAAGATGACCTACGAAACTGAATTGACAAGGAGTGTGGCGCAAATTGGTTTTGTCTTTAAGCTCATATTCCTCTTGTGCCACTCAGCCCTTAACATGCATGAATTGTATCAAATGTCATCCCCTTGCTATCTTAACCTACAAAGCACACAAACATAGGTAAGAGACTCAAAATAAAGAGAAGCTAACAAAATTACTAAGTAAAGAAGGCATGCAAATGTGTGAAATTATGAACTTATCATCCTTCTACAAGTGAGGCAAAACCTAGGAGTTGTAAGAAATCAAATGCTCCTATGGATTATGGACCAGATTTCATGACTTACATAGCAGAGGTTGAACCACAAATAGAAGCTATGTCAAGTCCAGAAGCTCCGTTATGGAAAGAAGTAGTCAATAGTGAAGTTAAATCCATTATGCAAGACAACACTTGGAAATTGGTTGATTTGTCACATGGAAATAAACCAATTTGATATAAATGGATATTCAAAAAGAAATTGAGGCATGATGGTACAATTGACTGGTATAAATGTTTAGTAGCTAAAGTTTATCGTCAAAAGGATAGATTGGATTACTTTGATGCATATGCTCCTGTAAGTAGAATAAATTCTATTCAAATGTTGATTGCCATAGCTGCAGTTTATAATATGAAAATATAAAATGAATGTAAAAACTGTATTTCTCAATGGGGATTTACATGAGGAAATCTACATGGAACAACCCGAGAGGTTTGTTGTGAAAGGTCAGGAAAACAAGGTACGTAGGCATGTCAAATCCTTATATGGATTGAAACAAGCTCCTAAGCAATGATAGGAAAAATTTGACCATGTTATGTTGACACATAATTGTAAAATAAATAAGTGTGACAAATGCGTCTATGTTGAAACTCATAATAATGGATGTGTTATAGTGTGCCAATATATAGATGACATGCTCATAATAGGGAGAAACAATGTGTTGAGGCCCAAAAAATTCACGGTTGGGCCCAAATATATTCCCAACCCAATGCGATACCTTACCGATAAGAAACTCGATTTGGGCACTCGAAAATTTGTCATACACGCTTGCACAAGCCACGACCACATGCCACACCAAATAAATATGACATCTGGCACACTAAGAATTGAAATGGGCCTATAAAAGGCACCGACTTTACAAGCCCATGCTAGTTACCTTGCCAAGGATCATGTCCCTTTACAAAAATGATAAAATTAAAGCATGCCAATCGACATGTCATGCCAAGTAGGAAATTATTATTTCACACCCAACCACGCTACAAGTTTAAGTGGGTCCAAGCCACACAAATGCTTGGGGCTTGCTTGAGTGGGTTGTGGTATGGATGGTAACGAGCCTTCATGAGGCCCATTGATGAGCCGAGAAATGGAAGTTTTGGGCCGCTTGGGAGTCCTAAAACTCAAGTCCATTTCTTGAGCCCAAATATGTGAGTAAGCATAAAAGAGAGAAAAAAGGAGCCTAATACCCTAGGAAATTAGCCCATCACCATAAATAAAATAGCCCATCATTTAAGCCCATTCCCTTGGTAGGCTAACCAATCACTTTAGCAAAAACCCAAGCAGCCAAGAAAATATTCATAGTCTCCAGCACTTAGTTGGAAACGTGAACCACGATGAAAGCCAAAGTGTTATGTCAGTGAGCTGCTAGGAGGCTCCAACACATGGGCTAATAACGAACGCCAAGGTGGAACACGCAAATAACCAGGGGATATTAGCGCGCGTAGGTTGCTATGAGCTAAGACACTCTTCAAACCAGTGTACATACCCATTTCTTTCCCCCCATCAGATCTAGCCATGGAAGAGGGGAGAAAAGAAGGAAGAAAGATGGCTGAAAATGGGATTCCTTCACTGAAACAGCTGCGAGAAAAGCCTAAAGATCCCCAAACCCTGTTTTTGTGTGATTGAGCAGAGAGAATTTCACCAAATAGGATGAGTCAAAGGAAGAGAAGAGAAAGGAGAGGAAAGACTTGATCAAATTGGATAGAAACCATTGGGGTTTCTTGAGAAGAAAGAGCTTCCAGCGCCTATAAAAAGAGGCATTTCCTACCTATCATCTCAACCTACATCTAGAGAGCAAGCTTCATCTCTCATCTCTGAAACTTTGCAATTTCGAGCCACATTCCTCCATCTCCTCCCATTTCTCTTTTGGTAAGTCATTCCAGAGCTTGACAGAGCCTTTGTCAAGGTGCTAGAAAATTACCCAAAATACCCAATACTTCACCATTAGCTACAACACACATTCAGATAGCAAGCTTCATCTCTCACCCTGAAATCTCTGCAATTTCGAGCCCTATTCCTTCATCTCCTCCCATTTTCTCTTACGTTAAAACGTTTCAGAGCCTGACAGAGTTTTCGTCAAGCTGTCGAAAACTACTCAACATACCTATTATACCCTCATCTCTCTCTTTCTTCAACAAACCCTCTTAGAATCCATTCCCCCTTGTCTTAAAACCAATGTTTCTCATAGGAATTCACAACCCTATCTCTGTTTATGCTAAACTCATGATTGCTCTGCTTCCATGCCAAGCTAAGCATCTACCTGTAAGCAGCTGTTAGTTTTGCTGGTGAAGGTAACCAAGGTGCTCCCTAAGGCTCAGCTACCCTTTCAAAGCATTCTTGGGGCCTAATTCTTGAACTCAGACCCATGGGCAATTTTCTCTCATTTGGTTATTTACGGTAGCCCAGGCCCGCAGTAGCTGCCAGAACGAAAAAGCCCCTGCATAATGATATAATTAATTCAACCAAGAAAATGTTGAATTTAAATTTGGATATGAAAGACTTAAGTCTTATTGATGTGATTCTTGGAATAAGAATTAAGCGAAATGCCGAAGGTTATATTCTTGTCCAGTCTCATTATGTGGAGGCAATACTTAGAAAGTTTGGTCATTTTGATAAAAACCTGATGTGATCCTATTTGATGCAAATGGTAAATTAAAAAAAAATGTTGGTGAAGCTATATCACAATGTCAATATGCACAAGTGATTGGAATTAATGTACATAATGAATTGTACCAGACCTGATATAGATTATTCAGTAAGCAAGTTAAGTAGGTATACAAGCAATCTAGGACATGATCATTGGGAAGCTTTAGTCAGAGTACTAAAGTTTTTGAAATACATGTTAGATTATGGATTGCATTAAACAAAATATCCTCTAGTACTAAAAGGGTATAGTAATGCTAACTAGATATTCGACAATACTGAAACAAACCACAAGTGGATATGTTTTCATATTAGGATGAGCTGCAATATCTGGGAAATTTTCCAAACAAACATGTATTGCCCGATCAACTATGGAATCAGAATTTTAGCTTCAGGGATGCAGCAGAAGTTGAGTGGCTAAGAAACTTTTTGGAAGATATTTCGTTGTGGCCTAAGCCTGTAACAACTATATGCATACATTGTGATAGTTTAGCAGGACAATGAAGGGCAAAAGAGAATTTAGCACATCCTTTCACAAAAGGATTACCAAAAGAGCAAGTAAAGTATAAATCGAGGGGAATAAGGCTAATGCCAATACTACAAATGAACTAGCCCCGAGAAAACCTAACCTAGTTGATTGGAGATCCCATGGTCTAGGTTCAATAGGCAAACTGGTTAGGCATGGTTCAAGGATGTGAACACACTATATACCTCATTCCTATGATGGAAGAAATGTGTTATTTGCGGAAGTTGTTGATACTTATGTTTAATGATACTGATATCTTGGTAACAAGAGGAATATAACTGACTATTCTTAATTAGTCTCACTATATGAGAGTAAATATGAGGTTGCATTTATGAGAATTATATAGCCAAATTCTCTAAAGCTCTCATGAATCTAGCATCTTGGTCAAGACTAAAATGAACACAAACTTATGAACATGTGTTTGTTAAGATGAGAATTGTGTGAGACTTATTGTCTTGGTTTATTGCTAGGGTGAACAATTTAAGATTACATATTCACTGCGTCATCTTGTAAACCTGATAAGCTTTCACTAGGGTAGGTCAAGTCCAAAAGACACCTATCCCGATGCATTCGTCTGATTTTCTCTCTTATATGTGTGCACTTATTTTTTATTCAAATATGGGTATTGTTGGAAGTTCGAATAGAAAACTAACACTATGCCAAAATTTGCCTTAGGCAACAGAGGCCTAACTGAGGTATTCATCACAGTGGCCTTTAACTACTTATTAGCAATAGAGAACCTTCAATGCGTATTCCATTTACAGCATCAGTTTGGACAAAAGTAGAATCAAATTATCACTATATTTATTCCTTTTTCTACTTATTCTTCCAAGTGCAAGATAACCCCGATGTTTATGAGGCTTCCATGTAAGTTATGGGCGTTGGCTTACGATGCCTAAAGCATCAAGGGCGTTAGTTGTAACATAAGCTTTTGCTATCATATTACAACAATATACTTGAAAGTATTGATGCGGTAAATGATATATCTTATCCATTTTGATGCAAGTGCTGATATAGATTGTAGATATAAGCATCATTTTTTACTAGATTTCGTGTTGTCGTTTTATCTATTCAACATTTTTTTTTAATTAGTCATTTTCTTGATTGATTCAATTAAATACAACAATATATATTTCATTTATCAGCCTTGGCATTTGAGTACAAAATAGAAATAAAGTATAGGCTAGCACACCAAATAAAAGTTAAAAAAGTAACACTTTATTAAAAATATCATAATTAATTCTTTTTTTTGTTGTTGAGAAATTCTATGATTGCATTCATAATTCAGCCAAAAAAGCCACTAGCCACAAAGGGCCAATACAAACTAGCCACAAAAGGGCCATTACAATAACGGAGCGGTCTAATATCAAAATTAAGATAATCTGGTGTGTCTCCACTAACGATCAAGTACTATCGAAGAAACTCTGGCATAGGCATCCCAACTAAGATTACAAACTTAGAATAATAAAAAAGAGATAAAACTCTCACAAAGAAGAGATGAAAAGCTCTCACAAAGTAGAGATGAAAAACTCTCACAAAAGGAGAGGTGAAAACTACACAGAGAACCCAAAGGGTCTCTGCAACTTATTCCAAACATAAAGAAATTGCAAAAGAGATGGTGGTGGAGATTCGACGCCGAATGCAGGTGAAGATCCGACGCTGAGCCGTAGCCGCCTATAATGGTTGGATGAAAATCATAACAAAACTAAGACAAATAGGGAAAACCCTTTGTCTCAGAAAATTGGGAAAGAGGTGAAAGGAGGAAGAGAAGAGGGGAGAAGGGGGAAGAACAATGGCTTCCTCCCCCCTCAAAGTGGAAAAGGCTCTAAGAGTGTTTTTTGAGAGAAAGGGGGCTAGAGTTTTTAACAAACCTAATTAATAAACTTTAATTAATTCTAAATACAAACTTCATAATTAATTCCTTAGTCCTACATTGGTTTAGCACAAGAAGTTGACACACTTTATTAGTGCCTTTCTAATATTAAAATGGATTAGACTTGGGTTGGCTACGATTAGGCTAAAATTAAATAATAACATTTTTCAATCACTATTTGATAGAGAAAAAACGAATACAGTTAGCCAGAGTTCAAAGAATTGATAGTTGTATATTGGGACAGACGCTTGAAGAACTGCAAGGCACGAGTGTAAGGGCAAAATTCTGTCTATGGACATTGCATTTGCAAGCCTTTATCAGTCAATTTACTTCGTTTGCTTATTTTATATTTGAGTATAATTTGTTCATTTATAATTTTATTCATATTACACTTCTTTTGGAATAATTTAAGTTGTATTTAAATTATGTTATCAAATATTCTTTAGAGTTCCATACTAATTGTTTTCTAACAATAACTACTCTTAAACAATTGAGCTACAAGCTTTTTGGGTTTTTTTTTAATAAGCACAAAAGAATTAAAACACAAAACCCCGAAGGCAACCCACAGCTAAAGAATCCCTAGATACAGCTCTAGCCACCGAAGAAGGAAGATTCAGCAACCAAATGTGGCGTGATGGGGTAGAGTGTCCAAGTGCTGAAAGGGAATCCACCACAAAGTTTGCCTCTCGGAAAACATGCTTGAAGGAGATGGCTTGAAAGCCTTACATACAAACCTACTAAAAGGATAAATTACGTACAAACCTACTGAAAGGATAGATTACTCGACGGAACGAGTGAATTTCATTGATAACAAAAAATACACAGGGGGACATAATGAGCCCCTCAAAATAGATCTAGTACAACCTTAAATAAAAACAACATTAAACGAAAAGAAAAAAAACGTTAGTTTTTTTAAATACAAGTGATAGTTTAAAGAGGGAGGAGGTTTCTCACACATATACCAATAAATAATATATTCATAATGATGTTGAGATATTAATAAAAAAACATACAAGCAATTAATAAATAATTTTGTGAATAAAAGATTAAGCAAAATTAAAGAGTGGTAAATGATTTTAGTGGTGTGAAAATTTTAAAGAAATAGGTGGGTTTTATAAGGAAAATTGAATAGTACAAAAACTGTAGAAAAAGAAAGAAAATTGAAGTTGGTATTAATTTTCAAAAAGTTGCCATTGGTATTAATTGCACTAATAGAAGATAAAGCAGCTGCGTTGAAGAGAGTGAAGCAGTTCTTGAGTGAAGGTGTGTGGGGTGCGCTTGAATGAGCTTGAATATTAACGTTGGGCTATAAAAAATCAAATCACTTAAACTATAGCCAAAATTAGCATGTGCATAATTCCGTCACTACCCAGAAACAACATGGTTAGCAGGTGGCACAGAGCCGTCAAAGTTGAGCTTGTACAAGTAGCACTGCGGCGGCGGCAGCTTCCATTGGCCATAGTGAAATAAAAAAACAATATTGGTATGATAATGTGGTAAAGTTAGCGCAACTTTTTTTAAATTGAAAAAAAAAAACGAGGGTGACCAGGCCAAATCAGTTACTACACAACCAGATCAATTTTGGGCCCAAAAGGAAGAATGGGCTTCTAGGTAATCACATAAAATTGAAAATTCAGTCGAGCCACAATCGAAAAATCGCCATCGACGCTCAGCGGTTGTGCGTCTACGAATCGCAGTCTCAGAGGCTGAGAGCGCTCTCTCTCTCTCTCGGTCCGCAATTTTTTTTGACTTCGTCGTGCTATAGAAGTCACAGTAGCACCACCCGTCTGTATAGCTATTTGGCTCAGGTTTGTTCTTCTTCTTCTTCATTGCACTTTCCCTTTTCTACCATTTCTAGGGTTAGGGCTAATCTTGGTGTATGTATACGTCGAATTTAAAAACACCGGAGTGTATTGTTTGGGTTTCAGGTTTGTTTTTGTTGATTTGAACTTGGGTTTCAGGTTTGTTTTTGTTTACTTGAATTTGGGTTTCTTTCTGCTATGGATTTTCTCTGTAATTTTGAATCTGGGTGGTAAGTGGTTTGATTTTAAGGTTTTTATGGTTTTCTGTGTGAGTGTACTGATCATTGAAGCCAAATTGATATAGTGCTACGATATTAAGGGTGTACTTCAAGAATTTGGCTCAAGCCTTATATTGTTGACGTTATACCCATGTTAAACGAACATTATGTAAATTCACATACATGTACGTGCACTTTCGAGAGAGTGCCAATCGAATATGCAACTCGTAGAAAGTGGGAATTTTAGGACCTAACAGTAGATGGGTTGGCCAAGAGTTGGGCTAGGGTTATGGGAAATCTTAAGAACAATAACCGCAAATAATTTTTTTGTAGATAGCATGGTGAACTCATTCATGTGATACATTCAGAAGTTATACTAACGAAGTACCAATATCCTTCCCTTCTTGCCCTCACCCGCAACTTCTTCAGTGAAATCTGCCCTTTTTCAGACAAGCATGCTTTGTACAACTAGCAAATGTTCGTATTATCAAAAGGCACTGTTTCCTATTCATTAATTTCGGGAGTTATCCTTTAAAAATTTTACTTTTTGGGAATTATCTTTTCAAAAAGTTAAGGTTTGGGGAATGAAGTAAGACTGCGCCTTCCCGATTTGCCTCTGCTACTTTCAATTTTATTTTTGCTTCCATTATCTTTTTCCATTTGGTTCATTGGTGGAAGATGTGATTCAATTTTCTCCTATCATATCATAGTTTCGTCAGACGCTTATGATTCCATACATCACCGTGATTTTGTATTGTTGCAAGAGCAGATTAGATCATGCTTGAAGCACCAGAATGTGTTTGGGGACAACTGCAGAAAGACTATTTTTTAAAATTAAAGGATTTTATGGGTAGTGGATGGGAGAGTTGGTTGCAACTTACAAGTAGGTTGAATGAGGAGCTTTTCTTCTTGAAAATGGATGGATAGATTGAACATGCAATATCATTTATTGATGGTGTGTTTAGGAGCCCCTGGATCTTTAGTTTTGTGTTTAATAAAAGTTTGTGGTCTTCCAGGGGCTTTAAACATCCAAAGCTAGTTTTTGGTTTTGTTTGAAACTTCTTAAACTCTCTGAGGTCTCCAAATTTAATGTTGATTTCTATTTTCAACAAGGTCTAGATTCTGTTTTCTGATTAGTAGAGGGTGATATTTGTAATGGCTGCAGATTTTTACAATGGAAAGATGTCACCAGCTAGCTGGTTGTCCTTTTGATTTTCTTCAACAACTAAATTCTCCTATATTATATCATATGATACTCATATAATCGTGAGAGTGTCCTTCCTATTCCAACCTGCAACTTGAAATGCTCCTATTTGCCAATGAGTAACCAGTCCCAATATTTTTCATGCTCTCCTGCTAGTTTAACCAACTATTTAATGATCAATCTGTTTAGATGGTTTCATGAAGTTGGAGTTTAGGTAAAGTCTTTCTGTTGATGTAAGCTCGAGTTTTAGTGGGAATCCCTGATTGTTTGCAACGGATGCTTGACTTTCTTTTGAAGGATGTGATTGAGAAATCGGGTATTTAGTATAAGGTTCTGGGGCTGGTGGTCATTAAATTCTTGTGAGATGGATTGCTTGTTGAAAATTTTGTGTACTTTGTTGGGATATGGTGTTTTCTGGTATGAAGGGAAAGTAGTTGGTTTGGTTTTGACTCATGGATATGATCTTGGGTGTGGTTGTAATATGGGTGTGGTTGTGATGTGGACAGGGAGGAGGCAGCGGCTGTGTGGTGTTGGTTGTGGTGGTGTTTCAAGTCAGTGGAGCTAGGTCTTAATAAGAATTAATTTAACATGAGTTCAGACAGCAGGAGCCGAAGCAGGAGCAGGAGCAGGAGTCCTACGGATCGTAAGATCCGTTCTGATCGCTTTTCCTACCGCGATGCACCTTACAGGAGAGATGGAGGACGTCGGGGTTTCAGGTTTAATGGCTTTTGACTATTATTTTATTTCTTCTCGTCTTTGTAAAATGTGGGTTGATAAGGAGAAAGTAATCTGTCAACATGTCGTCGTTGGAGATGTTCTGGAATCTTACTATCAACCGTTTCTGTTGAGTAAGACCTCTACTTGAATATACCTCAGAAGACCTTTTGAAGTTGATATTTCTTAATTTTGGCTCTGGTTAATAACGTGCTTTGCTTTGTTGTACATTTGTTTAGATCTTTGTAAGTTTTCGAATACAAATGTGAATCCTATTGTTTGTTTAACGACGTAATTGAGTATCCATCATCTTGGTTGTAGAGGTAGCTTTGTTTCTGTCAGTGGTGCACAAAGGCTGTACACCTTTTACTTTTGTATTGTCAGATACATTTGGCTCAGTACATGTATTAACTCCCTCAACTTTTTGCATTTTTTGGGTATTAAAACTTCAGAGTGCTTTAGTTTCACGCTCTGAATGTTTTGGTTTTGCTTGTTTCTTTATGTGATTATGGGTCTGATTCTTCTTAATGATAAGTTAAAATTAAGGACTGGTTTGAAATTGGGAATGCCATTAGTTTTTGCTCAGAAACTAATCTATTGCAATTTTTTTTTCCAGCCGAGACAATCTGTGCAAGAACTGCAAACGTCCAGGCCATTATGCTAGAGAATGCCCTAATGTTGCAATTTGTCACAATTGTGGTCTTCCTGGGTACGGAAACTTTTTTTGCCTTGCAATTGGACATCATAATGTTCCATTATTTGCTTCTCTGCATTCATTATAATCATTTTATTTGTTTGTTCTTTTGACCTTTTGTTTTCTGGGAGAGGGTTTGAAGAGGTTGGGATTCCAGACTTTCTAGAGAGTTGAACTCTATGAGAAATTAAATATGCTAGTTAATGCTAGAAGTCCAAACATACAAATCCTGAGTATGTAATTTTGCTTTACTGCATCTTACATCCCTCTACTGTCTCTACCTAACCATTTTGCAGCCAGACATTTGCTACTGTCTCTGCTACCAAGCGATCTATTTCAATCATAGTTTTATTGATAATTCAGAAACTGAAGTTTCTTCCCCCATTTTCTGTTAAGAAATTATTATCACCCTCATAATTATAATAATAATCCTTTCACGTGTTTAGTTATAACAGCATCTTCTCCTCCACCATTTCAATGATTGTACCACTATTGCCACCAATCGGTTTCACTGGTAAATCACATAAACCTTAACAGTGCAGGATTGCCATAATGACACCCACTATCTTCGTTATAATTTTGAGATTAACACAGCTACCACTTCATGCCTCAACACCGCCCCACCATCCCACAGCTACTGTCTTCCCTTGTCAACTTATCTTCATTGTTACCGCTTCAGTTTCTGCCCTCTGCCACTAATATGCTAGTGTATGTTTACCTTGTACCACTTTAGACAATTACTAGCCACCAACACTATCACTTTCATATCCCTTTCTCCTGTAACTGTGTGCCAATAGTATGACCATAAAGGTTTTAAGAAAATACCTACAGTTCGAGAGAAATATGCATGGTCCCCAGCAACAAGGCTTTGATGCATGACAATTTGTCAAATTTCTCATATTTTCTGGAGCCACCTCGGTCTCCATGCTCTTAGGACTGCTTTAATATTCAACCATTATTTCTGTGAGACTATGGTGATGGGAAAAAGTTATTGTTTTGGAGATCTTCAGGTTTTAGACATATTAAGACAATTCAGAATGTTCTGTTTTCCATTTTAAAGCAAAGTAGCAGTACCTTGTGGTGAAAGCGGTGGGTGAATTAATTGTTTCATTGCTTCAATAAGGTTGCATGGTTTCTTATCTCGCAGTAATAATGATCTGCCTCATGCAGATGTCTTCTTCTTTAATTTTTTTTAAAAGTGAAAAAATGATGCTACATGTTTAACGGAGCTATTGATTGTTACTGACATAGTGTACTTGTGCCATTTAATGTTCTACTAGGCACATTGCTTCAGAGTGTACTACAAAGTCGCTATGTTGGAATTGCCGGGAACCTGGTCACATGGCCAGTAACTGCCCAAATGAAGGCATCTGCCACACCTGTGGTAAGGCTGGACATCGCGCTAGAGATTGCACAGCTCCCCCAATGCCACCTGGGGACTTGAGGTTGTGCAACAACTGCTACAAGCAGGGTCATATTGCAGCTGACTGCACAAATGATAAAGCATGTAACAACTGTAGAAAGACAGGTCCACCCTAGCACGTGATTGCCCGAATGAACCCATCTGCAACTTATGCAATGTATCTGGGCATGTGGCAAGACAGTGCCCCCGAGCCAATGTCTTGGGAGAGCAGCGTGGAGGTGGAGGTGGAGGTGGAGGTGGAGGAGGTGGAATGCGCGGCGGCGGTTACCGTGACATTGTTTGTAGGAACTGCCAACAACTTGGGCATATGAGCAGGGATTGTATGGGCCCCTTGATGATCTGTCACAACTGTGGGGGACGAGGACACCTGGCATACGAGTGCCCTTCTGGCAGATTTATGGATCGCTACCCCAGGAGGTACTGATAAATGGCAGATGATGTTACGGAATTTACCTTTTATCTCAAGCAAGCAGTTCTGATTTTAGGCTTTAGATTGAAGGTTGAAACTTCAGACTATTGAGGAGTTGAATTGAGACTTTATTTTGGTAGGATGTGTTTCTGTTAATGTGGAGTACCTATTTTGCATTAGAACAAAATTGATGATGACTTAGTATGATTATGTATTGAATTTTTGGCAATTACTGAAAAATAAAACAGTATGTAATTGGGTTGCCTGAGGATGTGATGTCTGCTTATTTTTGTCTCTCTTCTTGCTTTTCACATCATGTATGATTCAGAAGCTTGTGAACTCTTAGAGCACTTCCAGCAGTTTGCCCTTTGTCATGGCAAGGGGGCTGCTAGGGCAGCTACTATTCACATGAATAGTAGCTGCCTTTGCAAAAAGCAATGTGTTTCCACCACTTATCATGGCAAAGGGCAAATACTATTCATTTTTTCCACAAATTTTTTTACCTAAACAATTAATTTGGATAATATTTTCAGATAAGATTTTTGGGTTTCTACGCGTCAATACTATTCATATCTCATAATTGGATAAAATTTTGGGTTTGAAATTTCTGATAAATTTCAAAATTTAAAATTTCTGATAAATTTCAAAATTTAAAATTTAGATAAATTTCAAAATTCAAAAGTCATACATTTCAAAATTCAAAATTCAGATAAATTTCAAAATTCAAAATTCATATGAATTTCAAATTTCAGATAAGATTTGAACTCTCTAAAATTGTGCCATGTGTCATCTCAATCTGCCTAAATTTTTCTATAAAACCAGAGGCTCAGCTCATACCCCTCACACAAGATCTTCTCTATATTTTCATTTCTCAGGTTTTAGAATTCATACTCCATTCTCAATGGCAGACATGAATGAGGTCTTGGAGAGGCAAAAGCGAGAAAGAGAAAGAAGGCGTAGACGAGCTGCAGGCAAAAGGGTGCAGAGAGAACTAGATCAGCAAAATTGTCATAGCAGTGGCTTTGCTTGATGAAGATAACCAGAGCCGCCGTGGTTCACAAGAAGGCCGTGGCCCGAATGTGAACAGACATAGATATTCTCGGGGTAAAAATCTTCTGGAAGATTATTTTATTCCAACTTCTCTGTATTCTGATGTTCATTTTCGAGCGCGATATAGAATGCAACCCCATTTGTTCAATAAAGTCATGCATGATATTTACAATTATGATGAATACTTTATTCAAAAGAAAAATGCTGCTGGAAATTTAGGACTTCTTCATGAGCAAAAGTTCACAGCTGTTATATGAATGTTGGCGTATGAGTCATCTGCTGATTAAGTGGATGAGATTGCCCGGATGAGGAAGTCCGCTGCTTTGGAAAGCTTGGTGAGATTTTGTGATGCAGTCGAAACTCTATACACCAGGGACTACCTGCGCATACCTACGCCCAGGGACCTGCAACGGCTTCTACAATAAGCTAAAGCTCGAGGATTTTCAGGAATGATTGGTAGCATCGACTGCATGCACTGGCAATGGAAGAATTGCCCAACTGCTTAGCAAAGAGATTATGGAAATAGAAAAGGGTAAAAAAGTATCATCCTTGAAGCCGTTGCTGGATTAGATACATGAGTTTGGCATGCCTTTTTTGGGTTGCCGGATCTCGAAACGACTTGAACGTCCGGGGTCAATCCCTAGTGTTCAATGATGTTTTGAGAGGTGAAGTCTTGAATATCACTTATGAAATCAATAATTTCGTCTACCATAATGGGTATTATCTGGCTTACGGCATCTATCCGAGGTGGACCACATTTGTGAAATCAATTCCGCATCCCCGATCCCAGAACCAAAAATTATTTGCTGCCTATCAAGAGGGTTACAGAAAAGATGTGGATATGTGCTTTGGTATCCTCCAAGCTTGGTGGGCTATTATAAGGGGTGAGGCGCGTCTGTTTGATGAGGAGGTGCTAAGAAGCATAATGATGACATGCATCATCCTCCATAACATGATTGTGGAGGATGAGTATGATTACGATGCTGCAGACGTGTACGAACCGGATCCCATGAACACGGTCTTGACAAGAATTTATGAAAAACCCATGGGGCCAAATGGAGAACCAGTGCAGCATGGACTGTTGGTTAGGGACGGTTGTTTCATGACCCGTATGATTGATCAATATACGGAGATGCAATCGTCTTATATTCATGAACGACGTCCAGTTGACTTGATGGAGCATTTATGGGCGATGAAAGGCAATGACGGTGAATGAAGTGAAGTGAAGATGTTTTTTTAATTTATTATGTTTATGTTTTATTTTTAGTTATGCCTTGTTTTTTTTAATGCTTTGGTTGTGGTTTGTTTATTTTTTATGCTTTGGTTGTGGTTTGTGTTTTTTTGAATGCTTTGGTTGTGGTTTGTTTTTTGTGTATGGAATATTTTGAATAAAAAGGTATTTTATTGAATGCTTTCTTTTTTCACTCAAAGAAAACCAATTCTACTAATGAAATAAAATACATGAATTACAACTAATTCTTAAAACAAAACATTAAAATACAATGAAATAAAAGGCAAGCAAACTAACTTAATGGTTTTGATCATTTAACCAATCCGTGTTGCTAGGTCCATCGTCACGAAAAAGTCTTCGTCTCATAACATCCCTTCATTCTAGCTTCCAAAATTGTTTCAGGGGACATATGGCTTATATCCATGCCCATGGTTTCCTGATCCTTCCTCTCAATATTTTCTTGGCGTAGATACTCCCTTTCTTTTGCTTATTCTAGATGAATTGCCCTCTCGTCTTCTTGGGTTTTGTTGTCTATTTCAATTCTCATGGCGCTTTGCCTTGCAATTTCCTCCAAAAATTTAGATGCATTACTAGTAGAATTACTCCCTCTCTTTGCCTTCGCCGCCTTTCTCCCAATAAGCCTTAACTCCTTTTGGATGGGTGAGTCTTGACTCATTGGGGAATCCATAGGTGAATCCGATACCGATGAATCATGGAGTGACGTCTCGTTCAACGCCACGGTCGGACCCGTTGGAATAATTTGGAATCTCTTACAATTCTTCACCACCTCCCAACATTAGTCATGGTTGAAAGTTTTTTTGCATTGGCCAGTAGGACCATACCACATTTGTGCTTGCATAATCTATATATAAAAAATATATTGGAAATGCAAGAAACTTAAAAAAAATATTGGCAATGCAACAAATATAAACAAAATAATGGAAATGCAAGAAATATTAAAAAATTGTTGGAAAATCAAGACATATTAACAAAATATTAGTAATGCAAGAAACATTTAAATAAATATTGAAAATGCAAGAAATATTAACAAAATATAGAAAATTGCAAGAAACATTTTTTTAAAAAATTAATAAAATAAAAATTACAAATAATTTACCTCATTGCTAAGATTTTCCCCGCTTATATGGTTGTCCATTGCTTTTGCCAAGACATCTCTCTATTTTCCCAACTCTTTATTGATAATTTTCTATCTACTAGATAATGTCATTTCCGTACAGGTCGAACCCAATCTTTCACAAAATTCGGCACGAATTTTTTTTTCTTTCACATATGACATAATTTCATCTCATTGCCCGAGACGGGACAATGATTAATTTGGATCCAACAAAACATCTTCCATGATGCTCCATGCCCCTCCAGTTTCAATAGAAGAAGCCATAATATGATAGAGAAAAATAAAACTTGAAAGTGAAAAAAATATTGAGTACAAAGTGAATTTTTGTTGAAGGAGAAGAAAATGTATGAGGATTTGGTGTTAAAAGTGAAAAGTATTGGTTGGTATTTATAGAAAAAAAAATTCATTAATTTTTTAAAAAAATTCTAATTTTTTCCATTATTTTATTGCACAAAAATTCGCTGTCGTTGGATTAGAGAAAAAAATCCTATTGGAGAGCCCAGACGACACCACGTGACTGCTAGCTGTTGGCGGCACTGTAGCGCGTGTGTTTGAATTTTTTTTTAACGTTGGCGCGTGCATTGGCTGACATCATCGCAAAACTCAGGCTCGAGCTCGGGCAAGCCTCCCCTTCGGGCAAGCCCAATCTCATGACCCCCACCTCTTGCCCAGGCCAGCCTTTGCTGCTGGAAATGGTTTTTGGGCTCAAGAGAGGCTCTTTTGTGCAAGAAGGGGTGGCCCTGGTCTGGTCTGGTTTTCACCTCACACAGGAATCGACACTATTCCAACAGTGCGGTTCTGGTTTGGATTGGATTTTTTTTTTTTAGATTTTTGAAAATTAATTTTTTTTTTTAAACAAATTCCAACTAAAATTTTATTTTTTCTGCTTAAAAAATCATAAATGACATATTTTCATGTAAAAATAGATAATTAGGCCTATAAAAGAGAGGTGCTTTGAAGTTGGACTTGGAAAAATATTAGTTATGAGATTAAAAATTTAGTATTGGACTTAAATAATTTTTTTTTTAAAAAAAACCTAGTCTGTTTGGTTTGATTTGGTTTGGTTTTGTAAGGTGTGAAATCGGCGTCAGAATTGGTTTGAACTAGTTTGGCATTGGTTTGTTAACTTTTTAGTCAACATGATTTTTTTCCAATTTTCCGGTCTCAATGCCCACCCCTAGTGCCAAAGGGGTTTGCTTTTTTTTTTTTTCTTTTTTTTTTTTCTCAGGTCAATGCTGGTCCAGTTGATGTCTTTGAGCTTGTCTAAGCCCAACCTTAACGCATTTAATATCGTAACTTAGGTTTCAGCTCATTATATCTCTTGAAAATGGGTGTCAAAAGACTGATTTGCAACCTGAATATGAAGAAAAATGTACGCGTTTGCCTCTAGGTCCTCGAAATTTATCGAAATCAGAGAAGAGAACCAATTGTAAAAAATGTCACATTTTAATCATTGCAAAATAAACTAATAAGGCATATAAAAAAGTAAGGAAAGAGAGAATTAGCAAGTCGAAATCTAAAAGACAGAATGAGTGAACAACTGGAGGTGGAACAAGGTCCTCTCCTATATAAACAAGGGAGGGAGGGAGGGAGTAGATTATTTGTTGGATGCGGAACTTCAACATGAAAAAGAAATGTATTTTTAGTGACTAGCAAAAATTACAAATAAATATTTAAAAAAAAAGTGACAAAACTGAGGAAAATAGAGGATGGGATTAACCAGGGTTCTCCTTTTCCTCCCAGTTCGAGAAAACATCGTCTCTATTATCGAAACATGTCAACAATAACTCTAACTAGCTAGCAACTCTATCTCTGGGGCTAGGTTTAGGGCTAGAGCTAGGAACAGGGCTAGTTAGTTACCTTTATATAAGAGAGATAATGACTCTTTTACCCTTTAATATTTTCTTCCTTGGTACCCATTAGATAAAAGGGTGTAATAATCCTAATAATCGCCTGTTTGTATAAAGATCAATAGATTGGTGCAAAAACAAAGCTTTATGACCTCTGCAATTGAGCCCAGCATGACATTAGTATGTCGACCACTCCCCCAAGACACATGGACTCTGGCTACATGTGGACGGCGAGATAGGTGTTATTAGGGGCGGAAATTTATACCGAAAAACTGTAAAACCAATGCAGAAATTACCGCCCATTAACCGCTCGAATCAGCAAATCGACTGATGAAGGTGATTTTAAGAACTAGTTGGTGTTGTCAGATGTTGATGCGGTTTGTAAGATCGAAAACTAGCTATTTGAAGATTGATAGAAAGAATACATATGGAGTTTCAACACGTTTATATCTCTTGAAAATAGGGGTCAAGAGATTGATTTGCAACCGAATATGGAGAAAAATGTACGCGTTTGCCTCTAGGTCCTCATAATTTGTTAAAATCAGAGAAGAGAACCGTTTGTAATAAAATGTCACCTTTTAATCATTGTTCAATAAACTAATAAGGCATATAAAAAGTAAGGAAATAGAGAATCAATAAGTTGAAATCTAAAGGCAGAATGAGCGACGAACTGGAGATGGAACAAGGTCCTCTCCTACATAAACAAAGGAGGGAGGGAGGAAATTATCTGCTGGAGATGGAACTTCTACATAAAAAAGAAATGTATTTCTAGTGACTAGCAAACATTACAAAACCAATATTAAAAAAAGTGTCAAGACTGAAGAAAATAAGGGATAAGATTAACTAAGGTTCTTCTCTTCCTCCCAGTTCGAGAAAACGTCTTCTTTATTATCGAAGCATGTCAACAATAACTCTAGCTAGCTAGCAGCTCTATCTCGTGGGCTAGGTTTAGGGGTAGAGCTAGAAATAGGGTTAGTTAGTTACCTTTATATAAGGAGACAATGACTCTTTTACCATTTAATATTTTCTTCCTTGATACCCCATTAGATAAAAGGGTGTAATAATCCTAATAACTGCCTATTTGTATAAAGATCAATGTATTGGCGCAAAAACAAAGCTTTATGACCTCTACAACTGATCCCCAGCATAACATCAGTATTTTGGCCGCTCCCAAAGACATATGGACCCTAGCGACGTGTGGACGAGATAGGTTAAGGGTGGAAATTTATACTGGAAAACTATAAAATCGTCGGATGCCGATGCCATTCCTAAGATCCAAAACCAACAGTTTGGAGATTGATAGAAAGAATATATATGAGGTTTCAGCTCGTTTAGATCTCTTGAAAATGAGGGTCAAGAGATTAATTTGCAACCCGACTATGGAGAAAAAAGTATGCGTTTGATAAGATTATGTTATTTTATTTCAAAATTGTTCCAATGGGCTTTAATTAAATCCAACAGCCAAGAATTTTTTTGACCATTTTGAACGGTAATAAGTTCAACCATGATCTGGCAAAAAGTTCAAATCACCCTTTAATAGCTTATGCTGCATCAACATTTTTTTTCCCCATTATAATTGAAACTTTGGAATATCTTCATTATGTTTGTACGTGCTATGGTTATCCATAAGAAATAAATCAAGCACATTTAATTTAACCAACAAAAAAAAATAAAAATAAAGCAATCTTCTCGCACCACTAACTCGTGAAGCTGATTTCACGCAGCAGAACAAGTGAATATTGACATACCCAAGCAAGACTTGTCTAAACTAGAAAAATCACACACAATCACACAGCACCTCCCTAGCAGCTCATTATGCTTTGAGGTCGATTTTTACTCGTAGAAAATATGTCTATTACTTGAGCATGCAACCACTTCATTATAAATTGCCTTCAATTGCTCCAACACTTATCCACGTTTTGAATTTCAATCCCCAACATCCCAACCACGTTCCAACACCTTTGAAACCACTAAAAACTGCTCGAGCTAAGTTAGAGTACCTGCGCAGCACGTCTGCCTGCACCTACTACGTTTGGTGCAAGGCCTGTCAACACACTACGATGCACGCATCTACTCGACATGCGCCGCGAGCCTGCTCATCGTGCACTATACATCTGCTCGCCATGTACAAAACACCAAAACCATGCCATGGCCTATGCCGCTTGCTAAGGGTTTTACAAACCATCCCCACCACAAGAGTCCGACGCCCTCGTCGAATTAACTCCTTCGCACCGTTCATTCATTTGAACATCTCTTGGCTCTTCTTGAACCACTTTTCCATTGGTTTCCTCAATAGACTCGTCATCACTTAACTCAATTAGGATCACCTCCATCTTGAAATCTACCATAGGCTCCTCTTCATCGTCACTTGAGACCACAATAATTTCGATCTTAGACTCCACCATAGACTCATTTACCCATTATGGCTCCTCTTTAGCCTTGGGGTTTTCACTACTTCCAAATTTAGCATCCCTTATGATGCTATCGATTGCTGAGCTCACCCACGACTCATCTTCTGACTCACTTTCCGAAACGTCCAAAGCTGAAGAAATAGATTAGACCACATTCTCCATCAACTCATCAAACCAGTCCTCGAAGTCCCTGTGCCTCGTAGACATATATACTAACTCAAAATCGAACTCCTCCCGCACATCCACATAAATACTAAAGTCATCTCGAATGGTACCTATGTTGTACATGTGGCTATACAGCACACAAGTCCTTTCCACAAACTTCTGATCCAGCAAATAGATTCTTCAAGTGTCAAGGCAATGTGCCAACGCCGCCTACTGCATCTCTTCTAGCCCACAATTTGGATCCCAATTCGGCTCCATGTTTTCAATTGCCTCTATAAGCATACCTCTATGCGCCAAAGAAGTATCAATGAAAATCTCCAAGGGTTCCACGACAAACACATCCACGAATATCTCAATCACCTCTAATACCGGTTGCTCAATCGCATCCATATCATAATGGATCTTCCGGTGGGATTACTCTTAGTGAATTCAATAACACCATTAGACTCACTTAGATATTGTTGCCCTCTTCAGCACCTCCCTCTATTTTAGTCACTGTTGCATTCAAGTTTTTCCTCCTTGGACAATCTTTCACATGGTAGGCTCCTCGGTAAAGAAAGAACCAGAAAACTTCTTCTTGTCTTTGTGCTCCTCACCCTTGGCTTCGTTTGAAGCAGCCCTAATCTCTTTCCTTTTCTCGACTGTATTGTTACCTGAATGCCTTTTCCCACCTTGCTTCTTCTTCTCACTGGAAGTGACTGTTGCTCGATAGTTCATTTGTTTCTCGGCTGTAGCAATTAAGGAATTGAGGCCTTTCACGTCATGTCTCCTCAATTTCAACTGTGCCCAGGGCTATAAATTCGTGAGGAAGTTAAACTACTTGTCTTCCTCTAACATATTGGACACATCGAGCGTCAAAGAAAAGAAAGCCTTCACGTAGTCCCTCATTGAACTAACCTCCATGTCCCATAAGAAATTCTCTAGCTCTTTGGCGCTCCACTCACCAACATATGCCTTTAGCTCAGGCACTTTGATCTTTGTCATCATTGAGCCCTCTTGGCTCGAAGTCCTACCACTCAAAGAAAGCTTCACTATGCCCAATCCAATCTCCACCTTATTGAGCTTTCCACCAATGGCCTCCACTAAGCCATTCATATCACATAAAACATCGGTGACCTTCCTTTCCATAGAAGCTTTCAACTCTCTAAAGACATTCTCGATCTTTGTCATTTTAGCATTAAGATCCTCAATTTGGGTGACCACACATTCTATCTCATCACCACTCATAGTACCAAAGAAATTTTCTATCCTTGCTACACTCTCTTTCAAGGAATCACTACCTCCAGCCATTCCTTTTTGGCTTTGCAACTCTAAGACTGTTCCTTGCTCAAAAATGTCACTCTCCCACGGATCCTAGAAGACAATATGCACTTGAACTTAACTAGAAACATGACTAAAGCACACTTTGATACCAACTGTAACAGGGGTGAAAAGCGCTTTTAATTTTTCAACCCTTGCTCGGCACTAAGACTCCTCCTAAGTCAGCCTTCTCTCACCTCCAACTCTTGAGGCTTCAGATTTTACACAGCGGAACAAGTGAATGCCAACACACGTAAGTAGGACTTGTTTAAACAGGAAAAATCACACACAATATACTGGCAAAGTTCCCAACCTTCTAGATTTTTTCTCTCAATAGCAAGGATTACAAGCTTCTTATTTTTGTTGGACTACCACATCACTTGTGTCACGCCCCAATCGACAAATTTACTTAATCTTGGATTAAGTAGTGATTCACACCTTGATTATATAATTTAATAAAAGCTATAACTAAAATGTGAAGAAAATTTAAATAAATATATAAATATTTCACACAGAATATTCAGTGGAAACGACAACATTCGAAATCTTACATTTTTACATTTATTTTACAAATTAGAACTACTTAAGAGTTCACTTAAAAGAGTAGCTCATTATTCAACCACAAGCTATGTACACAATAACCCTATAGACATGCTACAATCATCACAATTCCTAGATTTCAGGTTCAGTACCAGCAAAATCTGTTAGGAGGTGAGCAAAACCACAGCTCAGAAGGGACATAAACTTTTTCACGATAAATTGATATGAATAAATAAAGTGACATACAAACACATAGCCAAATATCACATTATTAATAATAATGCATGAATGCTCTTCATTTACTCCCGTTAATTCATATAACTGGACAAGCAGACCTGCACATCCCATACTATGCTTATACCACTTTGTCCTGAATGCCCATTTATATGAACTAACCATCATCTCAATCATCCCATAAATCTCCTTTTGTTAGTCATCTTGTCTAACTTCATGTCGCCAGTCCTGTATCACCCAATAAAAACCATGTGCACTATGGGATCCCTGAGATCTGGTACTTGCCAAAAGTTAGATTTAACTACACAAAAGATCATTTCCATTACCCTTTTTTCCATCATTATTTTCTCAACCCAACAATTCCAATCAAGTTCCATGACATGATACAATTATGCCTTCCACATATCCTATATATCTCACAACAATGTAACCATTTAAAACATCACCAATATATATAATTATGCCAACATTGTTCAAATAGTTAAGAATACATAAACACTCAATAACAAGGAACGTCAACCAAACTGTAATACCATGCATAATATAATGCTCACAAAATTTGATTAAAACAATCTCTGTAAAAGGCCCTCAAGAAACCCCCTACCTTGCCACCAAAGCTTTGGCTAGAAATGTAAGGTATTTTTCCAATTTTTCACTATATCCACAAACTCAGTCTCCCACTCTTTTTCTTAACAGTTCTACTTCTTTCTACCTCTCTTTCTCTCTTACTTTCTATTATATTTCTTCGTTCTATTGCCACTACACTTTTCTAAAGAGGGAAATGAGACTTGAAGAAACAAATGTTGTATTTATAGGACTCCAAGGGCGGTAGCTATGTTTATGAGCTAACTTCAATGTTTAAAGATCAACTCCTTATTTCTTAAAGCCCAAGTAGCTTTTCTTTCAGTCCAAGTCAAAGAATAATAAGAAGAAATATCATGAGGACATGTATTGATAGGTTAAATGACTCAACCATTTATTTCATTGATATCTCATTAGTTTTCAAGTAAATAAAACTAGTAAACCAATTTGGCTACCATGCAAGTAATTTGCATAGTTGATTGACACATGCTAACCACGTGGAGCATATAAGATAACTCCCCAATTACATAGCCATGCATGAAATATTCCAAGTAGATAGCCATGCACAAAACAATCTTACTACCATTAACTAATTTTAATATTTAAAAGAAAACATTAAAGAAATCATCAAAATCATTTAATTAAAAAGAATGAACATGCACTAGGTGAAGCAATTAAATAAAACATAGACTTCTATAAAATGATTATAATACTATAATTTATTATAAAAGTACAACAATTATTGTTTATATAATTATTATAATTTAATAATTATCAAAATAATTACTTTAAAAATAAAAATTTTAACTTTCCTAGATAAACTTTTAAGAATATGAATTCTCACAACTTGGTATCTCAACTCAACCTTCTCAAGGTCTATTTATAAGCATAAAACGTGTAGATGACATCCCAATCTACTAGGCATTGCTGGTAGCCCCTAGGTCTGCCACCTAGTCATTCAGTTTTCCCACAAAACTATCAAGCCCCCACTTAGTGCCTCCCCAACAACCTACTATGCTTTGAGGCCGATTTTCACTCCAAGAAAATTTACCCATTACTTGAAGCATGCAGTCACATCCTCGTAAATTGCCTTCAACCGCTTCAACACTTATCCACATTTTTGTTAGAAAATTATAATTTATATTTAATTTTTTAAATAATTGTATGGAACTTAAATTGTGGGACACGTGACTTTTAGTACATGACTTTTACGAATTAGTATGTATCCATTAGGAATATTCATGTTTTTAACCTAGGAAAAATAAAATATTATTTATTTTGTTTGTGAATGAAATAATAATACTTTATGTAAAAAGTTGCATCGTTTCATATAAATTGAAGCATTGCACTTCTTGGCTTAAGTTGCATTGTTTCATGTGTGAAAAGTTGAATTGTTTTATAGAAATTGAAACATTGCACTTCTTGGCTTAAGTTGTATTGTTTCATAATAATTGAAACATTTCACTTCTTGGCTTAAGTTGTATTGTTTCATAATAATTGAAACATTGCACTTCTTGGCTTATGGTTGCAACATGAAAAGACACATGTGTTGATATTTTTCAATCACATCTTTTCTAAACAGAGGCCTTGTTGCTGATAAATAGAGAAGGTCCCACAACATTTCATTAATCCAATTGTCATACAACAATAATAGTTTTTAGAGCATTCATAACATTATATTTTTAGAAATATAGTGAGTTAGTAAGAGAGAATTCATACACAAGTTTGAGTTGGCTTTTCTTGGGGATTGTAGTGCTACTTCAACAAGAAGTTGATTGTTGTATCTTGGGAGACGTTTGCCAAGCAAATCCTTAAAGCACCTGTGAGGAGGCAATTTCATCTTAAGATTGTTGGTAAAATATAAAGATAATTGCTATATTTACAGACTTTCAAAAATAAAACTTCACTATAAATTTGAAATAAACACAATAAAATAACGACAAGGTAAATGTAAAGAATACTTTACAAACGATCGAGTCTAGGACTTGGTTCTATCTCCTTAAGACTTAAGACCAAAAACTTTTTCGTATTAAGATTGTTAGTTTACTTTGAATTAAACTGCGGATTTTCCTCTTTATTGAAGGAAAATGACTGATGTTACTAGTAGTGATTGTACTAGTAATGACAAGGGAAAAGGTGTGGCTTATGCTTTACCTGTGGTGATCCCTGCTTCCTCCTCTCATGGAGAGAAACCTAAGAAGTTCAATGGAACTGATTTCAAGAGGTGGCAACAAAAGATGCTGTTCTATTTGACCACACTCAATTTGGCCAAATTCTTGAAGGAAGATGCTTCTACTACTGGTACTAGAGAAGCAGTGGCTGCTGCAGATGCATGGTATCACTCAGTATGGCTTTGCAAGAACTATATCCTCAATGTATTGGACAATACTTTATACAATGTATACAATCCAATCAAAATTGCCAAAGCTGTGGGAGTCACTTGATAAGAAATACAAGACCGAAGATGTTGGCATGAAGATATTCGTGGTTGGTCGATTTCTTGATTTCAAGATGGTGGACTCCAAGACGATCATCAACCAAGTCTAAGAACTTCAAGTTATTCTGCCTTAGATTGAAGTAGAAAACATGGTTTTGAGTGAAATTTCCAAGTGGCTGCAATCATTGAAAAAATGCCACCATCCTGGAAAGATTTGAAGAATTATCTCAAGCATAAGCGCAAAGAGATGGGACTTGAAGATCTGATCGTGAGGCTAAGGATTGCGGAAGACAATCGTGGTTCTGAAAAGAAAACTGGTGGTAACTCCATGGTGGTTAAAGCATATGTAGTGGAGGATGTGCCAAAGAATAAGAAAAAGAGGAAGCACTCAGGGGAAGGCTCTTGCCAAGGAAACTCAAAAAAGAACAAAGGGTTCAAGGGCAAATGCTTTAACTGCAACAAGCATGGTCATAGAGTGGCAAACTGTCAAAGCAGGGGAAAAACCATAGAAGTTCAAATGACCGAGGAGGAGAAATTGTCCAATGAGATACATGATATTAACCTCTCGGCCGTAATCTCTGAAGTGAACCTAGTAAGCAATACCAAGGAATGGTGGGTGGACATTGGAGCTACACGCCACATCTGCTCTGATAGGAAAATGTTTACTACCTATCAACAACTGAACCAAGAGGAGCAACTGTTCATAGGAAACTCATCAGCTTCCAAGGTTGAAGGACAAGGAAAGGTGGTTCTGAAGATGACTTCTAGCAAGGAACTCACACTAATTCAAGTGCTTCATGTGCCTGACATTCGTTAGAATTTAGTTTCTGGAGCGTTGTTAAGCAAGAATGGTTTTAGATTGGTCTTTGAGGCTGACAAATTTGTACTTACTAAGAATGGGATGTATGTGGGGAAAGGATACCTAGATATTGGTCTATTCAAGATGAATGTAATGACTATTGTACATTTTATGAATAATAAGAACACAGTTAGTTCGGCTTATATTCTTGAATCCCCAAATGTTTGCCATGCTACTAGGACATGTTAATTATGATACTATTCGTAGATTAGTTAAGATGGATTTATTACCTAAGTTTAATATTGATACAAGTAAAAAAATGTAAAACTTATGTTGAAGCTAAACTTACTAAAAAAATGTGAAACTTATGTTGAAGCTAAACTTACTAGAAATTCATTTCATTCTATAGAACGAAGTACATAACCTCTAGATTTAATTCACAGTGACATTTGTGATTTAAAGTTTGTGCAGACTAGAGGTGGTAAAAAGTACTTTATTACTTTTACAGATGATTGCACAAGATATTGCTATATCTATCTACTTAGAAGTAAAGATGAAGCCTTAGAAATGTTTAAACATTATAAGAGTGAAGTTGAGAATCAACTTAGCAAAACGATTAAGGTTTTGAGAAGCGATAAAGGTGGTGAATATGTAGCACCCTTTGCTAAGTTTTGTGCTCAACATGGAATTATTCACCAAACTACCGCACCTTATTCACCTCAACAGAATTGTATTGCTGAACGCAAGAACCGTACATTAAAAGAAATGATGAATGCTATGTTGATAAGTTCTGGAGCATCCCAAAATTTTACCGGGAGAAGCTTTGCTTTCTGCAAATCATATTCTCAACAAGTTACTTCACAAGAAGTTGGAAAGTACACCATATGCATTATGGAAAGGACGAAGACCTTCCTATAAATACCTCAAAGTATGGGATTGTTTGGCTAAGGTAGCGGTCCTTGATCCTAAAAAGGTTAAAATATGACCCAAAATCTTTAATTGTGTATTTATTGGTTATGCTTCTATAGCAGTGCATATTGATTCCTTGTACATAATTCGAATAATGATGATGTAAATGTGAATACGGTTATTGAGTCAAGGAATGCAACATTTTTTTGAAAATATTTTTCCTTATAAAGATGCACATAAGCAAAGTTCTCTTAAAAGAACTTATGATAGTAGTAATCTTGAAAATCATCAAGACCAATCTGACCATGGACATGAAAATGAGGTTGAACCTAGAAGAAGTAAAAGGGCAAAGACATCTAAATCTTTTGGTCATGATTTTCTAACTTATTTATTGGAAAAATGAACCTCAAACTTATAAGGAAGCCATATCATCCTCTGAAGCTCCTTTTTGGAAAGAAGCGATCAATGCCGAAGTGGAATCCATCATACAAAACCATACGTGGGAATTAGTGGATCTTCCTCCGGGAAATAAACCTCTTGGTTACAAGTGGATTTTCAAAAGGAAGATGAAAGTAGATGGATCCATGGACAAGTATAAGGCGAGGCTTGTAGTAAAAGGTTATAAGCAAAAAGAGGGCTTAGACTACTTTGATACATATTCGCCGGTTACAAGAATAACATCCATTAGAATGCTAATTGCAATTGCTACTTTGCATTATCTTGAAATACATCAAATGGATGTTAAAACTGCTTCTAAACGGTGATTTAGAAGAAGAAATTTACATGGAACAACCATAAGGATTTGTTGTTCCTAGACAAGAGAAGAAAGTGTGTAAGCTTGTTAAGTCTTTATATGGCTTAAAGTAAGCACCAAAACAATGGCATTTGAAATTTGACAATGTAATGCTGTCAAATGGATTCAAAATTAATGAGTGTGAAAATGTGTTTATACAAAAATCACTCAAAATGGTTATATCATTGTATGTCTTTATGTAGATGAAATGCTTATCATTGGAAGCGATAATGATATGATTAAATCTACTAAAAGAATTTTGTCAAAGAAATTTGATATGAAAGATATGGGAATTGCATATGTTATCCTAGGAATTAAAATATCTAAAACATCGGATGGAATAGTCTTGTCTCAATCACATTATATTGAGACAATACTAGCCAAATTTAGTAAGTATGAAGATAATCCTACAAAGACTCCATATGATGTGAATCTTCAATTGACGAAGAACATTGGTCAAGGTATATCACAAGTTGATTATGTACGAATAATCGGCAGTTTGATGTATGTCACAAACTGTACTCGCCCTGACCTAGCATACTCAGTTAATAAATTGAGTAGATATACACGCAATCCTGGAAGAGATCACTGGAAAGCGATTATTAGGGTTCTTAGGTATTTGAGCTATACTAAGAACTATGAATTGTATTACACAAGAAGGTTACAATGATGCAAATTGGATATCAAATACGAGAGACTCAAACTCCACAAGTGGATATGCCTTTATGTTAGGCGATGCAACTGTATCATGGAAATATACAGAACAAACCATTATGGAATCTGAATTTATTACTTTGGATAAAGCTGGAGAAGAAGCTAAGTGGCTTCGTAATTTCTTAGAAGATATTCCAAATTGGCCGAAAATTGTGCCCGCAATATGTATACATTGTGATAGTCAAGCGACGATTGGAAGGGCACAAAATAATATGTATAATGGTAAGTCTCGACACATACATCGAAGACATAATACCGTAAGACAACTGCTCTCAAGTGGTATAATTACTATTGACTATATAAGGTCAATAGATAATTTAGCAGATCCGTTTACTAAAGGTTTGACGAGAGAGCGAGTTAACAAATCATCGAGGGGAATGAGGCTAAAGCCTATATCTCAATAGTTGCTATTATGGACACCCAACCTAGCTGATTGGAGATCCCAAGACCTAGGTTCCAAGGGACAACTAAGTTATGTGTGATTGAAGTACGAGCATTATGGGGATTCCATCCCTTGCCTATTCCTATGATGATACAATGCTCCCTGCATCGTGTATGGTTAAATTAAGCTTTTAATGATTCCTGTAACTTGGAAAACCAAGTGGAGTATAACAAGATACTCTTTATAGGAAGTCACCTATATCAGTATTAAATGAGGCCGTTTCTATGAGAATTGCAAGACTCAATTCTCTAAAGTACTAACGAACACTAGGAGTGGTCCATGGCCGAAAGGACACAACCTAGAGCCAAATGTGTATGAAAATGTATTATGTGAGTAAAATTGTTTCGATTTACACAACGGCTGAACAGTTCAAGACATTATGTTCACTGATTAGCTAGTAAATCTGATTTTACTTCACTATGGAATGTTCAAGGCCAAAAGCTACTTATCTTGATGTGGTGCCTTTTCAACCGAATTCTCTCAAGTGTTTGCATTGTACATTTGCATTAACTAATTTCCATTCATGTGGGGAATTGTTAGAAAATTATAATTTATATTTAATTTTTTAATAATTGAATGGAAATTAAATTGTGGGACTTAACCGAGAAAAAATTCTTAACCGAGAAAAAATTATATATATATTATTTTTTTTGTGTGAATAAAATAATAATAATTTATGTGAAAAGTTGCATTGTTTCATATAAATTGAAACATTGCACTTCTTAGCTTAAGTTGTATTGTTTCATGTGTGAAAGGTTGAATTGTTTCATAGAAATTGAAACATTGCACTTCATGGCTTAAGTTGTATTGTTTCATAATAATTGAAACATTGCACTTCTTGGCTTAAGTTGCAACATGAAAAGACACATTTGTTGATATTTTTCGGTCACATCTTTTCTAAACAGAGACCTTGTTGCCTATAAATAGAGAAGGTCCCACAACATTTCATTAATCCAATTATCATCCAACAATAGTAGTTTTTAGAGCATTCATACCATTATATTTTTAGAAATATAGTGATTTAGTAAGAGAGAATTCATACACAAGTTTGAGTTGGCTTTTCTTGGGGATTGTAGTGTTACTTCAACAAGAAGTCGATCGTTGTATCCTAAGAGACGTTTGCCAAGCAAATCCTAAAAGCACATGTGAGGAGGCAATTTCGTCTTAAGGAGATAGAACCAACCAAGTTCTAGACTTGATCATTTGTAAAGTATTCTTAACATTTATCTTGTCGTTATTTTATTGTATTTATGTCGAATTTATAGTGAAGTTTTATTTTCGAAATTCTGTAAATATAGCAATTATCTTTATATTTTACTAACAATTTTGAATTTCAAATCTCAGCATCCCAACTACGTTCCAACACCCTTGAAACCGCTAAAAACTGCTCGGGCCACGTCAGATTACTTGCCCAACACATATGCCTACCCCTGCCATGTCTGGTGCAAGGCCTGTCCACACGCTACGCTGCGCGCATTTGCTCGACATGCAATGTGCGCCTGCTAGACATGCAATGCGCGCCTGCTCGACATGTGATGCGTGCATTTGCTCTTCATGCCCTGCGCATCTGCTCGCCATGCACTGCCGAGAGCTTCCAAAGGCCTTGCTAGCAGATTCCATACATTCCTCCAACCTTGCTTGCTTTCAATGTGCACCACCACTGCATATTTCACTTACCTTGGCATGGTGCAAACCCCCAAAACCATGCCATGGCCTATTCCGCTTGTTAAGGGTCTTACATTATGATAGTGCTAGTCAGATCCCAATAATACAATACGAATGAATGGCAGTAAGGATAAGGATTACAAAGGTATAAATTAATATCTATAGGTTTTAAAAAATGCTTTCTATCGGTTTGTCTTGGTATAAATTAATTTGCATGGTTTTGTATTTAATGTTTGTGTGAAGGAATGCAAGTTGGCTTTTAGACTCAATGGATCACATAGTTGCCTTTACTATATCAATTGAAGTTGAAGCTAAGTTTCCCATCCCTGTGAGTGATGATATCTTAACTGTCAACGATGATGTTGGTTCTATTGTAGTTTGGCCAAAATCTCTTGTATTGATAGATGTTAAGATAATTGTCTCATTTTTTGAACCTTGCCCATCCAACTATTCATGGTACCGCGTTACCGTCATTTGCTTCAACGATGAAGCGTGAAAATCAAAATTTGATTTTGGGAAATTTTAAGAAGTCATTGGAAGAAGAGTTGTAGTGAGAAAGAGTAATGACATCCAACTTAACAGTATATAAACAAACTTGAGTTTGAGAACTTATTAGAATTTTTTTTACAAGTCAAAATTATAGTTTTAAGCTTTAGAGATTAAGATAATGGCAGATGCTAAGACACTATAGAGGCACTATTTATGTGTTATGTATGTGCTGGGCAAAGCCCCTCTATATAGGCACTATCGATAGAGCGTTCATCATGGATTCATTAGGGAGACATTAAGGATTATTCCCATTATTATAAGTCAGATATTTTAATAGAGAGTCAAATATTGATAAGCAGGATGGGTGAAAGTATTTGATTGTCATGTTATATACATGAAAAAAAAAAACACATTAAATTCTGCCACCATAAAATCTTACAAATGAAACTAGCACAGAAGTTTTACAAGTTTGGCAAAGATTGAATGATTGCATGTTCAAAGGTAGATGAAATCATGTTGGAGACACAGAGAAGGGTGGAGCTTGTGTTGTCCCATGTATAGTTCCCATTTTCATCATGGCCTCCAGTCAGAGCTCGCTGCAACATTTACATAGAAAAGAAGCATAAATTTGGGCGACAAGAGAGAGAGAGCAATTGCAGATATGCAAACATGTGAATGTGATGATATGTGTTCACCTGAAAGAACGATAAAAGTAAATGGTAGAAATAAATTCAGCGCCGGCTAGACTAAATTTGAGCAGATAATACTCACAATGTTGGTCCCAACGATTTCTTTGATTTGATTTAGTCCCTCTGAATTTATCAAAAGGAACTATAAGAAAATCCATGAATAGAGCTTGAGAAGAGAAGGCGATGGCTGTCCTCCAAACAAGAGTTTGGTATACAAAATCAAGTAGACTGAGAATATACCTGCTAAAATCTTAGCTCTCTTGTGATCGGTGTCGAGGTTTGCAACATTCTCATGTAAAGAGACCAAAGCAGCAGCACAAAGGATACCAACCTGTCTCATTCCACCTCCTAAGGTTTTCCTGAGCCTTCTAGGCTAAGAAGCAAAAGCAACAACGAATCAAATTTCAATAAAAAAAGAAAGAAAAGATGTGTTGTTGATCTTCACGAGAGGAATTCTCAACAGTATCTTAGTAATAAAGCATTTGGAACCAACAAGGACAGATCCAACAGGAGCACCAATAACTCTTGACAGGCATACCTTTTGACATCATCATGAACTTCGGCAGCTGCCATTGCGGCCTGCATTGTTTCATCCACTAGGTTTAGTGACCGTGTCAGATCGCAGATCCACCATTTTAGTTACCATTTTTGCTGAAGAAACAAATCCTAATTGTACAAAAGGAGAGACACACAGAATCAGTTCATAATATATGGCCTGAACAGAAATACATAAACAAATTACTAAATGCAAACAGATAAACTGCTGCTTACAGAAATTGTTATCGGCTACCATTGCTGGATACTATACGAAAATGATCAATTAGTAGATGAAAGAATTTGGGGGGAAAACACCAAAACTCTGTTGCTTGAAAGTGGGAAATTATGGCAAACAGTAGTATGGTTTTGGAAGCAACAAAAACAAAGTTCTGATGCAAAACGAATCCCTTCATCAATGTAGCCAAATTAAATAAAACAAAAACGCTCTAATGCGAAAAACTTTCATTTATGTTGACCGTAAATTCAAGCGTAATTCAATCTTACTACTCTACAGGAAGAGTTTTTTTATGATCCAAACAAAGGACCCAATTATAAATTTCCCAACTTGAATCCATTTCTAAGTGACTAGACCATGCCAGTCAACTTGGGACTAGTCTTCATTTACCTATTCACTATTTCATTTTCTTCATCAATAAAAAATGCAGCAGCCAAACTGAAAATTAAACAAAATCATCAGCTAGTGCAGAATTAATATATAATCCTCTCCTTCTCTGCAAATGGTTTGTCTCACTAGAAACTAGAAAACTGAAAACCAGCATAAATCACAGGCAGATATTATAACCTAAAACTCAAAATCAAAGTAAAAAAAATCAAAGCCTAAAAATAACAAAAACTAATTATGCCGTGGATACAAAGCAAAAAGAAAACCGAGTACAGAAACTCTTTCTCCTTAGATGATTCACTTCCAAGCCACAATTAAATCGGTTTTCCCTAATTTACATTAACAATCCCAGGTTTCAGCACACCAATTTCGCTGATTTAGTAAAAAAAAAAAAGTGCATATTTACCTCTCTAGGCTACCAACCAAGACACACCAGGATGAAATTGAGGAGATAGCAGATTAAAGGTTGCGACTGTAGATTCTTTGAGCGAAGAATCTTTTTCTTGATGGACCTCAAGATTTGAGATAGGAAAGGAGATAAGGGCGAATGTGAGAGGGAGGATTGGATCTCGGCGATCATCCATGGTGGACTTGGTGTGGAAGAAGAGGAAGTTGTTTCACAGGTTGGTTGGAGACGAGGAGAGGAGAGAAAGATCGCTACGTAACTTTTGTTCAAGGTTTAGTCGGGTCGGGTGTTCATTAGAAATACGGGTTTTATTTTACCCGTTTCTACTGTAAGATTGGATATCTTTTCATCCGTTGGATTAGATCCAACGGTGACCGGATACAGTGACTGCATATAAGTGAGCGGACTCGACCGCGCGGCACGGGAAACCCCTTCTTGCTTACGGTTGGCTTCTCCTTCTGTACCACTCTCAGTTAATTTTAATACAAAATCTTTTTAGTGTTTAACGATAAAACGTACATCATCCTACCAGGGAAGGGAACCGGAACCTTAAAACCCTAACCCTAGCTCTGTCGATTTTAGGGTTTTCCATCTCCGATTTCCGAATTTAGTATATTCAAATGGAAGCCGAAGAAGAAGATGTTTTGAAGGTGAACGAGCCTTCGGTTCCGGTTCAAAATGACGCCGTACTGTCTCCTGAAACACAGGAGGAGCTCCGGAGAACCGAGGCCCAATGCATGTCGGAGTCTTTACCCGAGCCCGAGCTCAAGCCCGAAACCGAGGGCTTTGGGCAGGGTGTTGAGGGGGAATCTGATGCGGTTCCAACAGAGGATACTGAGATTGTGGAGGAGCTGAATGTCGCAGAAGGTTATGGGACAGAGGATACTGAGATTGTGGAGGAACTGAATGTCGCAGAAGGTCATGGGACAGAGGATACTGAGATTGTGGAGGAGCTGAATGTCGCAGAAGGTTATGGGACAGAGGATACTGAGATTGTGGAGGAGCTGAATGTCGCTGAAGGTCATGGGACAGAGGATACTGAGATTGTGGAGGAGCTGAGTGTCGCCGAAGGTCAGGTGACAGAGGAAACTGAAGTTGGGGCCGTGGATGAAAAAGGATTGGAGACGGAGAAGGTGTTGTCCGAGGAAGGTGTTGTAGCTCACTCGGCAAAGGAGGCTGCTGAGAAGTCTAATGTGGCTGAAGTGGCTGAGGAGACTGTCATTTCATGGAAGGACCAAGCAGAGGAAAAGACGGCCGAAGTGGAAGCGGAGGAGGCCGAAGCAGAGGCTGAGAAGGTCCAAGCGGTGGGAGAGCAGGCTGAGGCAGAGGGTGAAAAGACTGAGGCTGAGGTGGAGGGAGATGATGAGGCAAATGTGACGGACATGGTGGCTGAGACCGACATGGTGGAGGAGGTGGATATGGCTGATGATGCAATGGAGGAGACAACTGAGGCAGAGGAGACAGAGGCAGCAGAGGAAGAAGCAGAAGGGATGGAGGTAGAGGAGGAGGAGGAGGATGAGGAAACGAATAGGGCCGGCAGTGGCGGGAAGAGGAAGCGTGGGAAGAGTTCTAAGGCGACGGGAAAACTCCTCTCAAAGAAGAAGATGGAAGAGGATGTCTGTTTCATTTGCTTTGATGGGGGTGAGCTTGTACTTTGTGATCGCAGGTCAGTTAAACTCTGCTCACTGTTTGTGCTTATTTTAATGTTACTTCTGTGATTAGTTGATTGAATGATATTGATTTAATTGGTGGTTTTCAGGGGATGCCCTAAAGCATACCATCCTTCATGTGTTAATCGTGATGAGGCTTTCTTTCGGGCTAAGGGTCGATGGAATTGCGGTAATTTTCTCTTACTTTTTGCCAAATTCTCATCTTTTTATCTAATACTCCTTTGTTTACTCATTCCGTGTCTTTCAGATGTTTGATTTTTGGTGATTATTTATTTGTTTGGCATGTGGTTTTTGTACCTTTAAACCCTAGCTGGATAAGTAAATCGTTAGTTTTAGTGATGATTGGGTTAGTGTTTTCATGTTGTAAAATTGAATGTTTTTGTCTTAGAAATTTGTTTTAATTACAGAAGAAAAAGCAATACCAGTTGTTGGCAAGGTCTGAAAAATTGATACTGTTGTTTAAATTTTGGTTTTTACATACTTCCAGTAAGTTTCTTTTTGCATACTTCCAGTATTTTAGGGAAACAATGGAAAGTTCGGACCAAAGTTTCATGCTATGTGTGTAGTTAACGTCCCAGAATTGTTCTTTGTTGTGTCTGATTACTTTATAATATGGAATGCTGCTTAAGTAAGGGGGACTTAAGCAGCGTAAATCAAATCTGTGGAACTCATAGAGCTACACTTTATGATGTATCAAATTCAAGAGTTAGGAGATATATCTTTATTAAAGCATGAAAATCAAGTCCTACTTTGTCAAATTTTGAATCTCATACCTACTTAAGATGTTACATTTTAGAAAAATTTGTGTGGTGCATTTTAGATGATTTCTAATATTCTTATAGATAATCAAGATAGTGGCATTGAATTTATATATGCTATATTGTCAACCTTAGTGTTACATGATTGCTACACCCCCTACTTACCATGACCCAAAACATGGTACACCAAACTCCAGATCACTAAAACTAGCGTACCTAGTTTTATTCTGTTCTCTCTTGCTCTTTTTTTTTTCTTTTTTTTTTTTTCATCCATGAGTAACCATAATACTTCGATTAATTTTTTATGAAGGATTAATTGAAACAAAAAGTTATGCCTTATTTAAGAAAAGAACACAAAAGGTTTATACATATATTCAATTCCAGGGTAATGTTCTCTTGCCAGATTTATGTTTCTAGGCCGGTGCTTATGTTGTCATATGGTGCATCTATCTAGATCTTACATTCAGGAAAGAATCAACCTAATGTCTAACCCAGATTCACAGTCTGGCAAGAGAGCATTTCCATTTTGTTATACACACACACACACACACACACACACACACACACACACATATATATCTATTTTATTGGTCACATGGTTTTAAAATTGATTCTGATGTTTATATATTTTTACAAGTTGATTCTAAATCTATCACTGTCGTTAAATATATACTTAATAGTACCAAAGCAATCTTAATAAGAAATTCTAATGCATTCCCATGACCAGATATGCGAACTAAGCTTACCCCTACCCAATTGTGTGTTAAAGTAACATAATGAGTACCAGACTCCTACCAAGTACCAGGGCGAACCATGCTCTAGGAAACATTGGTCAATCTGTTTGGTTTTGGAAGGATTTGGGTTTATGTTATGCTGCATTTACAGTAGTTCAGACTCTGGCCTTATTCCTGGAAGTTCTGTCTTTTTGCACTCCGTTTGTGATTTGTCATCTAGTTTTACTGAATTTAGTGGCCATTTTCTTTTTTGAGTGAGATTGCAGGCATTATGATTGCTTTTTTATTTCATTTTATCAGCTCTAATTCTTTTACATTTGTGACTTAGTTTCATCATTTCTCATCATTTATAAAAATGCTTATTTTTGAAAATGGTTTTAGTGTTTTTGGGTTGCTGGCCAGTATCTAATGCATGAATAAATGTATATTAGGTTGGCACCTTTGCAGCAACTGTGAGAAGAATGCCCACTACATGTGTTATACATGTACCTTTTCCTTGTGCAAGGGGTGTACCAAAGATGCTGTCTTCTTATGTGTTCGAGGAAACAAAGGCTTCTGTGAGACATGCATGAAAACTGTCATGTTGATTGAAAAGAATGAGCAAGGAAACAAGGACACGGTATGATACCTTCTTTCTTATTGTCTTCTGTTTTTTCTCTCACCGCTTTTATATTTTCCTTTTGCGAGCATTGTCATTATTAGGGTGAAAGATATATCTTACTTCGAAGTATTTTAGCGTGTGAAAGTAATGTGTCATGTAATTCTTTTTTGTTACATCCTTAAAAATCTGTTAGCCGATTTTTTTTTT
The DNA here is from genome assembly GCF_000346465.2 of Prunus persica. NCBI lineage: Eukaryota > Viridiplantae > Streptophyta > Magnoliopsida > Rosales > Rosaceae > Prunus > Prunus persica. Next base: position 11,878,628 of record NC_034016.1, read on the forward strand.
CTTTGCAGTTGTCTTACCATCAGATAGAACCTTTTGGAAACATTGCAGGAATTTTCTACCTTTAAAATTTTTGTCCTTAATTAAGTACTTCCATTGTTAAGAATTAATTCTATTTTTATCTTTTTAGTTCTTTTTACTTTTTGTTTTGCTTTAACTCTGTAGTGCGATTTTCTAAATTAAATGCTTGCAGTGGCATTCAGCTTGTACTTATTTTTGTTGTGCTTGTGTAGAATGAAGTTGATTTTGATGATAAAACCAGCTGGGAGTACCTCTTCAAGGATTATTGGATAGACTTAAAAGAGAGGTTATCTCTAACGGTTGATGAACTTGCTCAGGCCAAGAATCCATGGAAAGGAGCAACTGGACATAAACAGGAGTCACATGATGAACCTTATGATGTTAATAATGATGAAGGGTCTGAGTCAGACAATTCTGAGAATTTGGATTTGGCCAACTCTAAAAAAAGAAAGGCCAAGAAACGATTGAGATCCCGTGGAAAGGGGAAGGATTCATCAAGTCCAGCTACAGCAACTGGCTCTGGACGCCCATCTGCAGATGACAGTACAGGGTGGGGATCAAAGGAACTCTTGGAGTTTGTTATGCACATGAGAAATGGTGACAGATCTGCTCTATCTCAGTTTGATGTCCAGGCTCTTTTGCTAGAATATATAAAAAGGAACAAACTTCGTGACCCTCGCCGGAAAAGTCAGATAATTTGTGATATAAGGCTTCAAAATTTATTTGGGAAACCACGTGTTGGGCATTTTGAAATGTTAAAACTTCTGGAATCCCACTTTCTTGTAAAAGAGGATTCTCAGGCTGATGATCTTCAAGGGAGTGTTGTTGATACTGAAGGCAATCAGTTGGAGGCTGATGGAAACTCTGATACACCGGCAAAATCCGGTAAAGACAAGAGACGCAAAACACGTAAAAAGGGTGATGGGAGAGGACCACAGTCTAATATCGATGACTTTGCAGCCATTGATATACACAACATTAATTTAATTTACTTAAAGCGTAATTTAGTGGAAGATCTACTTGATGATCTGGATAACTTTGGGGACAAGGTTGCTCATTCTTTTGTCAGAATTAGAATTTCTGGTAGTGGTCAAAAGCAAGATTTGTATAGGCTGGTCCAAGTTATAGGTAATCATTTGGTTAATTGTCTTTCATTGTATTTTTGGCCTGAGCAAAGAAGGCATTAAACTTTTCTGAATGGTAAAGTTCATTTTTCAAATGATTTTCTCAACAGGTACATGCAAAGCTGCTGAGCCATATAAAGTTGGTAAAAGGATGACAGATATCTTGCTAGAGATATTAAACTTAAACAAGACAGAGATCATTTCAATTGACATCATCTCAAACCAAGACTTCACTGAGGTGATTTAGCATATAACATTTCCCTCTTTTCAATGGCAGGAGTGAGACTGAGAGTTGCTTCAATCTTCATAACTAACTGTTTTTTCGATTCCAAACATGGTCAAAAAATAGCATAAATGTGGGTGTAAAAGAGGCATGATTTGAATATCTCCTTGCCTTGAAGGGGATGGCCTTTATTAGAAATAACATTAGAAAGCCAGATGATGCTTGCCACTGGGTAATATGTGTTACATACCAGGGCAATGAACTTGATTCTCACATCCAATGGCGTTGTTGGCTTTGCCCTCATTATTGAGAGTAATTGCAGCTTTATGTGCAGCATAAGGAAGATTGCTGGAAAATAAATTATTTGTTTGAAAACTTTTTATTTGAATGATACTCTGTTTGATATATGTCATTGTTTCTTTGTTTCATTGTTAGGATGAATGCAAACGACTGCGTCAGAGCATAAAATGTGGACTTATCAACCGGCTAACTGTGGTATTTCCATGTTCCATTGCTCTTTTCGTGTGTTGGTATTTATTGTTTTTTGAGGTCCTGAGAAAGTGGTTGCTTGTAGGGTGATGTTCAAGAGAAAGCGTTGGCACTCCAAGCAGTCAGAGTCAAAGACGTAAATTTCTTGCTCTTTTTTACCTCAAAGTAGTTTTTTTGCTTGTTTTTATTTTTTGCATAAATTTATATCATTTGCCTCTACACGTGCGGCTGTACGATTGGGCTTGCACATGTTTTATGTTGCATCTGAGGTTGATTGGTACATTTTGAAATTGAGCTTTATATTACAGCATTGGCGTTAGGGATATCTGTGGTTTTGATTGTCAGGATAAGGTTTTGGAATGCACATAGGAAACTTTTGTTGCACAGAGGAGGAAAGAAAAACAGACTATGATGATGCAATAACGACGATGATGATGAAGGAAATAATATTTTTCTTATCATGGCTACAATTTTCAAATTAGTGTTCTCTAAGGGTGAAATTTTATAATATGCTTTATTTACAAGAAAAATATATATAGCTTTTAAATGCAAAAATATAGTTCATTTTCTGATCAGAAACAAAATTTAGTAAAAAATTTAGGGCCCGTTTGATAACCGTTTCAATTTTAGTTTTTAGTGTTTAGTTTTCATTTTTTGTGCTAGAGTATAAAGGAAAATGAGTGAGAATGGGAGTGAGGATGAGACTGGAGGATGGGAGGGAGAAGTAACAAAAGTGAAAACAAAAACTTGAAAATGAAAACAATATCAAATAGATTTCAGTTTTTAGTTTTTGTTTTCACTTTTGTTACTCCCTCTCATCCTCCCCTCTCATCTGCCCTCTCAATCCTATCTCCGCTGGCGTTCTCACTTCCATTCTCCCTCTTTTTCCTCGATACTCTAGCACAAAAAATGAAAACTAAAAACTAAAATTGAAATGGTTATCAAACGGGCCCTTAATTTTTGAAAGAAATAAAAGACTTGTGGACAAATTATCCACTACATACAATATAATAAAACTCTAAAGTTCTATCAATCGGCCAGAAAATTTATAAGAATCATTCATAAAAGTTACAGCCCAAATCCGCAAAAATGACAAAATAAAGAGTTAATTGTGTGCATTATGAAGGATTGACAATTTGTAAAGGAAATGGATGAGGGTGCTTCCCAAAACTTGACACCGCCTATTCCCATCATAGATTGGCAGCAAGTATAAAATGAATCAAAGCCAAGGGTAGCAGCTTGTGCCCCTAACCACCATAGATCTCCACATCCACTTTCCAAGTAATGCCTTATCCTTTTCACTAAGTTGCCAATACCGAACCACCCTTCTTACTCTATGCACTACCTCCTATCTCACTAGGTGTTCGTTCTTTCCCTCCTCTCTCCATTCCCACATAAGATCCCTCGTAAATTCTTCAATCCCTTAACCACTTCAATTGGAATTCTACATGGAAAACAACAGTGATTTGTGTCTATCAATGTCTTTTCCAGCATATGCACCTTATATGGTGCATTTGGTCTTGCTAAATAGGTCTTGGGTTGTAGGGGAATTCGTTTGGGATTGCAGGATGATTTAAGGTTTGATACATATTTTGAAGGGACAAAAGGGGTTGGTGCTCAAGATATTTCGTTGGTTAAATTTTCTGGGAAGTAGAGGATTTGTGGATTTGCAGGGTTGTTTTAATAGATGTTTGAGAGTCGAAAGGTTTTTGAGAGTCAAAAGGTTTTTGAGAGTCGAAAGGTTCTCAAAAGCATTTGGGATGTTAGGTTTTTAGTTTAAATAGGTGAAGACTTGGGAATATCGAGGAACCTTTACAGTATGTGAGTGAAGTTCTAAGCATCTTTTTGTTTTGTAATTTAAGTTTATTAATTGGTTGATGCATGGTGGTGGAGCTTTACCATATATGTTGATTGTTGGATTTTGGCTCTAAGGTGCTGCAAGAAGTTATGGTAATCCATGGGGAACATGAGTGATAGAAAGACAAAACCAAAAGGAAGTATCTTAGCAAAAGAAAAAGGAAAAGATAAAGAAAAATAAGAAGTAAAGAAGTACACTCACAAATTTGCAATTTTTTTTTCTTCCATTATTCCAAGAGACATACTCAATCTTCTATAACATTTAGCTGTAACAAAATCTGAATATATATGTAGGGTTACTGACCATCCTCATAAGAACCAAGACTCAAATTATGAAACTACAAATCACATGGTCATCATACTAGAAACTTAATATCGTATTTACACACTTAGGGATCTAGCTAGCAATCTGAATTACTACCAAGTTTTTTTTTCTCTCTCTCGTATTTATTTATTTATATTTATTTTTTAAGGCCAAGAAGGCTTCTTTCTTCGTGTTTGGTTCTACACTTTAGATCTTGCCTTGTAAAGAGTAAACTTGCTTGGCATAGCTGCTGTCCCCATCCCTAATCCTCCTGTTCTCTTAAGCTGGTTTGGTAATCAGGTACCCTGATTCCCCTGTCCTTACTAAAATGGGTTTGATTAGAGGTTCTAGGTTCTGTTATTCAAGTATAATTGATTTTGGCTTTTGTTATCCCTACCACCCATAATGAAGCAACAAAGAGGAGAATCTATTGGTTATTACTTATTTCAATTTAGTATTTGGGATGGGGAACATGATGTATAAGGTTGAATACAAGCCTAGGTGAACCAACTTATTTTCTTTTTCCAACTTGACTGGATATGTGAACTGTAGAGGTGCAGCGCTTGACGGCAGCTTGACTTCGAGTTGAGCTTGAACAAGCAAGGTCGAGCTCACCTTGAGGGGAGGTCAATCCAAAACTCAAGTTTGACTTCATTTGGCTTGCCTAGCATCGTAAACCCAATCAAGCTTGAACTTGGGCTGTGGATCCTTTTATAAGCCTTGGTTTCTCATGATCCTAATATATGTACACATGGTCATGTGGCTTAAATACCTAAGCTCGAGATGAGGCAAGTACTTGATTGTTGTAGTTCATGAACAACCCAAATATAGAATAGACAAGCTCAATCCAACCTTGAACTTGCGAGTGGCTCAGTATGTTTTTAACCTTACCGTGTTCAAGAAGAAAGCAAAGACCTAACATATCTGCACCTAATTCTTTATCATGGGGCGACTATAACATGGAAATCAGCAAGAACCAGTGGCATCTCCCTCGTTAATTTCGTAATAAGCTCAAGCAGATTTGTTCTTAAAACAGGATTGTTTTGTCCTTTTCTTTTTAGGACAGTATGGATTGTGTCTCCTTTTAATGTTCTCAACTCTTAATCTCCTAGATGTAAATCGAATATATTTATTTGTCCTCTGTACTGTCGTATAGCGTGGTTATATAATTTTGTTTTAATTTTTCTTGATTTTCTTTGATGACTAATTTATTTCTTTATTTTTATTCTGATACAGTGGTTAGAAACAGAGATAGTGAGACTCAGTCATCTTCGTGATCGAGCTAGTGAAAAAGGGCGTAGGAAGGAATATCCTTATCTTTTAATGTTTAGTACATTTTTGTTCACAATTTTGCTTGGGGTGCAATCTTTGCAATTGCACCAAAAGTTGATGCCCCAAATACATTATCGTATGAGTTTCTTCATTTCTAGGAAATAAAAACTTAAATTACTTTTTATTATTAAAGATGTTCTTTCTTTGTTGTATATGCTACTCTAAGATGACTAGGAATAGGTATGAAGTAATCCTTAACTTCCTTTTCACGCTTAGAGAGTGTGTAGAGAAATTGCAGCTACTGAAGACACCTGAGGAGCGCCAGCGTAGACTAGAGGAAACTCTAGAAATACATGTGGATCCAAATATGGATCCAAGTTATGAGTCCGAGGAAGATGAAGATGAAGGAGATGATAAAAAACAAGGTCGCATTCAACTTCTTGTGAATTTTTATACCTTAAATTCTCTGGCACAACTATCTTTGTCATTAATTCAATCATTAATAACATAGCTTTCAATTCATGCAGAAAGTTATATTAGACCTACAGGTTCTGGCTTTGGAAGGAAGGGGAGGGAGCCAATCTCTCCACGAAGAGCAGGACCTTCTTCAAATGATTCCTGGAGTGGGACAAGGAATTTTTCCAGTATGAATCGGGAGTTAAGCAGGAACATGTCAAATAAAGGGTTCTTCAACAAAGCAGAAAATACAACTGCAGCTGGTGAGATAGTAAATGATTCGTGGGGTCATGGAAGAGACAGAGAAACACAGCAAACAAACCACTGGGAGAAGAAACAAAATATTTCAAGTTTAGAAACCGGTGTTAGGAGTACACAGTCTGCAGTACCATCTGAATCATCTCCTGCTGGGGGGTCAGAAAATTCAGTGGTGCATCTCTCCACTGGTGTAGCACAATCTGCAGCCAATATCAATGAATCAGAAAAAATTTGGCATTACAAGGATCCTTCTGGAAAAGTCCAGGGACCATTTTCCATGGTACAGTTGCGTAAATGGAATCACACTGGCTATTTCCCTGCCAACTTGAGAGTTTGGAAAAACACTGAGAAAGAAGAAGATTCTATACTGGTAACTGATGCATTGGCTGGAAAGTTCCAGAAAGACCCTTCATTCGTTGACAGCAGTTTTCCAAAGGCTCAAATGGTGCATAATTCACATCTCTCACCTGTACATTCTGGGAAGTCTCAAGGAGCTCTCTTTCAGCGAGGTACAGAAGGCCAAGCGGGAGGAGTAAGTTGGGGATCTCAAAATGAAATTAATTCTTCCTCAGGCAGAGGTACTCCACAATCAGTTGAGGTCCCCAAGTATTCTTCAGATGGGTGGAGCACAACAAACCTTCCCTCACCTACTCCATCCCAAACTCCATTGGGTGGGGCAAGGGGGCAAGCTTACGAAAGTAATTGGTCACCCAGCCCTGCTCGTCCAGGTGGCTCTGTCTTGGGAGGCAACGGAGTGCTGCAACCTACTGCAGTAGTTACTCCAGAAAGTGCACTGCGAGCTTCTGGAAATGATCGCTCAAGTTCTCTTCCTGGCATTAATGCAGCACCCAAGTCTGAAAATGCTACTCTTCTGGGCTCTACAACTGCTCTTCGAATGCATGGTCAAGTAACAGGGTCAGCGCCTGTATTGTCCAATGCCTCAATGAATCAAGTAGCTGATGTGAATAACCTAGTTTCAAATCTGCAAAATCTGGTTCAGTCAGTGACTAGTCGTGCTCCTGCCAGCGATGCTCGAGGATGGGGTTCTGGTTCAGTTCCGAATCAGGAAATGACTGCCTCCGGCCCAGTACCTGGGAGTGAATCTCAACCTTGGGGAGGTGCTCCATCTCAAAGGATAGAACCAAATAATGCTGCTACTGTGCCTGCACAACATCACACCCATGGTTACTGGAATAACGCTCCATCTACCAACAATGCCCCCTCATCTATGAACACAGGGAATTTAGCTGGAAATTTCCCTACATCAGGCTTCTCGGGTGTTCCGCACTCTGATCCTTGGAGACCCCCAGTTCCGAGTAATCATACATACATTCAGCCTCCCGCACAACCGCAGGCACCTTGGGGCGTGGGAGTTCCAGATAGCCAAAGTGCTGTGCCAAGAACGGGGCAAGAGAATCAAAATACTAGTTGGGTGCCAATGGCAGGAAATCCAAATGTGACCTGGGGAGGACCGGTGCCTGGTAATACAAACATGAACTGGGGACCTCCGAGTCAAGGTCCAGGATGGACTGCACCCAGCCAAGGTCCTGTACCTGGAAATGCAGTTACTAATTGGGTCCCACCTGGTCAAGGACCACCATCGGTAAGTGCAAATCCAGGTTGGGCTCCACCTGGTCAAGGGCCAACACTTGGGAATGCCAATCCTGGTTGGAGTGCACCCAATGCAACTCAGAATGGAGATAGGTTCTCAAATCAAAGGGATCGAGGTTCTCATGGTGATCCTGGTTTCAGTGGTGGCAAACCTTGGAATAGGCAGTCATCTTTTGGTGGTGGAGGTGGGGGAGGAGGTTCTTCCAGGCCTCCTTTCAGAGGGCAGAGAGTGTGCAGGTTCTTCGAAAGTGGTCACTGCAAGAAGGGCGCGTCGTGCGATTATTTGCACCCGGACCATTAAGAATTTTGGGAACACAGCAGCAGAGCAGTTACTGTACAGCAATTTCCCATCCAGAGTTTTGACTTTGTATAAACTTTTTTTAAAATCTCCTATTTACCATAACTTGGGGCAGTTTAGTGTATTTTTGCTTCCTTTTATCCCGCCTTTTCATTAAAAGCCTTATTATATGGTAGATTTCTTCTCATTTTGAAGTAACAAAAGTTGTAGACTCCGACTACAACCTAGTATTGTATACAAAACATAGTTAGCACAGAGTAATTTGCATTATTATAATAGAAATACAAAATGATTGTCGATCTACGTGTGTGTTAGATAGAATTAGTGCAGAAAGAGAATCCCCAGAGAGAGAGAGAGTGGAATTGGTATAGAAAGAGAATCCTTAAAATGCAAGAAAAACTGGAATGTGGGAAACTTTCTACCTTCCTATGCTTTTATATTTGCACTTATGGTTATTTGTTTCGTTTCTGATATCCTGATTCCTTCTTACAAACCAGTTAGTCATATCAAGCACAATCTTGTATATGGAGCTAAGCCAAATATTTTCCCTTTTACTGGTATATTTGACATTTTATACATTTTGGTCGGCAAAACATAGTTTTTGCTTTGTTTAGATACACTTTATTGGGTCAGAGTTTAGGATATTTCAATGCAATAAGAGCAGACATGGGCTTAAACATATTGGCTAGGGCGGATGTACTTCCTACTATGCATTGAGTTCGAATCTCCTTTCCTATAGTTTAGATTAAATTAAAGTAGAATATCTCTTGTATAAAAAAAAAATTATAATTAAATAAATAGGAGCGACCTTTTTGGGGTGATCTAATGAATAAACAGTCCCCCTTCCATTGAAGGAGGGACACCCTTCAGGGTCACATACCATTTTTTTTTCAACAATCAAAATCATCTATTTTTCAAGTTTTCATTCATAAGTCATCCATACAAAAAATCAAGCAAATCTAAATCATTAAGGAATCTAGTGCTGTCAGTGGCGAATGGATTAAGGGACAAGAGGGGTCACATGGCCCCATGAAAATAGCTGAAAATATGGTTATGGACAGCCTGTGGAGGTCTGAGTAGACCAAATGACTAGCTGCAAGATGACCCCAACGTGCTCGATTAATGCTGGAGAGCTTGCTGCACTGCAGCGTTAGGCTTTTCTTTTTTCAAACTACTTGGCCAAAACGACGTCTGTGAGAACTGAATTAAATCAGAACCTTAGGTCAAATAATTCCTTCCATTTGGGGATTATTTGACCTAATTGAGAATTATTCAACCTAATTGGGAGTTACTCAATTTAATTGGGGATTACCCAATTAAATGGAATGTTACCTAATTAGGTTGAGAATTGATTTGATTCCTACCACAATTCCCAATTAAATGAGGAGTTACCTAATTAAATTATGAATTGATTTGATACCTACCACAATTAGGGATTTTATTTACCCTAATAAATCAAATCCTTAATTAATCAAATCAATTCCAAATCGAGGAGGAATAATTCCATTCCATCTACGGAATTATTCCTCTGAAACCCTAGCCTCCAAGACCACTATAAAAGGATGGTCACACAAGGGTTGAGGTACGTCTAAAATTCCTACTGAAACTCTGTAGAAAATTCCTCTCAAACCCTAGCCACCTCATCTCTCTCTCTCTCTTTTACATAAGGCTCCGGCCTCCCGATTTACACCTTAAACACATCTCTGTACCCTAGTTAGCTTTTTCTTACAAACTCTTGAACTAATTTAGGCATCGGAGAGCCTTTGGCCAACACCCCCAGGTGTGGTCCTCTTATTTGTTCTATCTTGCAGGGAGAAAGAGGCGGCGATAAAGGAAGAGGAATCTTTGTAATCGAATATTCTCGTGGGAAAATTTGCTCCCACAACGTCATTTTGGTCCAGGCGATTTCAAATTTTTTTCATGACCTGACAACAAAACAGCTTCATTTTTAGCCAGGCTTTAAAAAAAAAAAACTCAAACCCCCTCTCTCTACTCGACTTCAGCAACCCAAACCCCGCAAAACCATTATTTGATTGCCAATCCCAAATTAGTTTTACACTCATCCCTTAATTAAACCCCAACCAAAACCCTTCCTCCTCACCACCACCACTCTACCCGTGCCACCCCATGTCAGTATAATTTGTATTTTTGATGAAATTGATATATGTTATTCCATCATTTCAATTTTGGTTGCTGGTCACTGCTCTAGATTTATTTGTCAATAACTTGATCTACCAAATGAGTATAAGCTCCCAAAAAGTCAGATAATTGATCTTTGCTAAAGAGGATAAAGAGAAATTAGTGCAAGATGTGTGTGAGATATATTGAAATAGACATTGCTGCACCTGAGATCTTCAAAAACCTATCTTCTTCCGAGTATTAGACAAAGGGTTTCTAGGGTAGGTTGGGGTTAATGGTAGAGTATTAGTGTGTGTGTGTGTGTGTTTATTATTTATTTATATTTATATTTATATATTTTTTTAAATAATTGGATAACAAATGACTCATTTGTCCTTAAAAAAATGCCCTAACAATTTAGCCTAAAAGAATTTCGACACTTTTACACTAAGACCCTAGGACCCGAGAATCCTGGATCCACCTCTAAGCGTTGGAAATAACAATTGGGTCTAATTTCTATATTTAATGCATAGAAAATTTATAAATAATTTATGCAAACTCTTGCTCAAAATTAATGCATACTTACAAGCATATACAATGCTAAGCTAACATGATATGGATTAGAAAACCCTAGAAATAATGGTCGAAGTAAGTGCTAGGTACTCTGTCTTTAAGACAATTTATGCCCCACTATGGTTGATCGGTGTTTGTGTCCCAAGATACAACAACCCTGTCCTTACGATAGTAGCCCTCCAAATGATAAGGCCCTAGCAAACCACAATTGTGTTGAACTATCTCATATGGACTCACTTATGAGACTCTACAAAGATCTTTATACTGCACTATGAAATGAATATGTATATGTAAAATTATTCTACCTTCCATGTGTAGGTCTTGCCTACACCCCAAAATATGTGACTTTATTTGAAAGGTCAAGTGATGCATATGTTAACTTAGATGTTGTGGGGGCCTTTTTGTTCCAACAAATCTAGGTGGACTTGGGCTGCTAAAGAGTGACTATAACATCCCACATCGACCAACGAAGAGGGGGTAATGTGACTTATATCTACATGCCCACATCCATCTAGGATGAGGCCTTTTGGTAACTCACTAGTTTCGGAATTATGGGAACTCTAAATTAAGCGAGTTGGGGCTAGAACAATTCCAGGATGGGTGACCCACTGGAAAATTGCTCGTGAATTCCCAGAAACAAAACCGTGAGGGTAGGGGGGCCAAAACAGACAATATCGTGTTACGACGGAGCCGATCGGGGATGTGATAGTGACATTGCCCTTTCCATTGGGTTCAAGCACTAGACCCTAAAATACCCCAAAAGAATTCTGATTCTTAGGGAATATTCTGGTCATGTTTAATGGCTCCTTGCAGGTTCTGATGTATAACAGGTACTCGAATGATTTTGCTTGATTTTGCTGTATTGGAAGTGCTTTTCTTGAAGTATAATATGTCTTACAAGTAGTGAAATAGTGCTGGAGAAGATGTTGAAAAAGATGGAGTTCCTGGCAGTTGTGATGGCATACGGCAACTGATGGAAGGCATACGACAACTGATATTGGGGTTGATACTTTGATATTATACACAGATCATATAGGCTTGGCATGAGAGGCTTGTGTCGTGGAAGCTGAGAATCCATAAGTTTAGCGAGAGAGAATGCTGGGGATGCTTGAAGCACGGTGTTGTAAAAGATACAGATGATGTTTTAAGGCTTGGGATGATTTTTGAGGTTTCTAGTAGGTAGAAAGTATGGCTTGGGTATGACTTGCTCTTGCTGTGGTTGTTCTGTGTTTAAGAATTTGGATACTTGAATGGTGTTTAAGCATGGTAAGACTTGTTTCTAGGTGTTTACAGAGCGTAAGCTTGCCTCTGTGTTACTGGTTTGAGCTTGGAATAGCTAAGGCTTGTTTCTAAGTTTGGAATGGCTGAGGCTGGGTGATTTCTAGCATAGGGTGAGCTTGCCTCTGCCTTCCTGGGAGAAAAAGAGAGGAATGAAAGGGTTAAGCTTGAGTTTGGTGTGTTTCCAGTAATGAGAATATGCTTGCTCATATTGTTGTCTTGGTTTCTTCCTTCTGGTTCTGGATAATGCCTCCTTTTATAGGTGCTGGAAGAGCAACTGTTGGTCTAAGCTTTTAATGGGGATGGTTGAAATGGTGGAAGTTAGGCTTTAATACTGGCAAGTTAAAGTTAAGTGCTGGAGGAAAATGCATGGTAGCTCTGGCTTTTATGCTGGTAGAAGAGGCTTGGTGGTTGGGTCGGTGGTTTAATGCTGGAAGGTTGGCAGAAGGCATGTTCTCTCTGCTTACTCATTCAATGGGCTTAAGAAATTGGGTTTGGGTTTTGGGGCTCCCAAGCAGCCCAAAACCTCTATTCTTTTGAACCTTTGACGAGCCTCATGGATTATTGTACCAATCCACACCACAACCTGCTCAGCAAGCCCTAAGCATGTATATGGCTTAGGCCCACTTAAGCGTGTCTGATGGTTTAGCATAGGAAAATGTATTATTGGCTTGGCATGACATGTACATTATTTATATATTTATTTAATGTATTAATTCCCAAAATACAGCTTGAATTAACGCATGACCAATATTATATGTTATATTGGGCTTGAAATATCTTTGGGTTTCTTGTGACATATTGGGCCTCAACAAATGCATTACTTCAAACTTGAAGAGATATATCTCTTCAATTTTAATTTTCATTTAATTTCAGAAAATTCTAATAAATTGTCTAACATCTTGTTGCAACAAACAAAATAGACGAATACAGTATTTCAAGAAAACGCTATAATAACAACCATCTAATTAAGTGGTCAAATAATTTCGGATTCAAGTGATTTTTGCAGAGATAATCTATGAAAAAACATCTAAAAAATTAAACGATTCGAATTATTAAAATACAATGCGTGATGGATTTTACAAGAATATCCTTCCTCAACCTTAGCCAAATTCATGTATCATTGACTCGGTTATTAGTGCTCAGTTTTGCGCCGTCCGATTAGCATTGAACGTCCGGAAGAATCTAGTGCAGATCAAGAGGGAAGTGAAAAGTGAATGAACTTGGAACAAAAAAATAGCGAATGAAAAACAGACAAGAAACAGAGGAGTAGGAGTAGGAGTAGGGGCACATAACCATAACCAAAATGGAGAGTTTTATGATGATGATATTGAATTGAACCATTGAGTCAGAGAGAGAGAGAGAGAGAGAGAGAGAGAGAGAGAGAGATAATAATCTAAAATTCTAATAAATCTTTAATTCTTATAGAGAGATGGATAAGGAAGGCGAAGACGCAGATGGAGGAGGTATCAAAATTCCAAACCCTAACCCTAATCTCAGCAATGGCTCAGCGAAGGGAAAGTCATGCAAGGGTTGCCTCTATTACTCATCCACACAGAAATCCAAATCCAAATATCCCACCTGCGTTGGCCTCTCCAAAACCCTCCAACAAGGTCTGTCTTTCTGTCTGTCTGTCTGTCTCTCTCTCATTCATTTTGATTGCCAAAGTTCATAGACTCTTCAAATTGAATTGATGAATTACTTTGATGCATAATTCAAATTGAATCTGGAAGCCAGAAAGATCGGTTCTTTGATATTCTAGTGCTACAACATTCACAGGCTAAATTGATGCCTATATTTTCCCACTCAAAATAAGGGCTGTCTTTGTGGAGTATGTATTGTTTATGATGTCCTTGTTATTTGTTAGTATATAATAATTTCTTATAATTTTCTTCCTGTGTATTTAGATGCATCTGAAATTTATTTATTTCTAGTCATCTATATGATATGCGCTTATTTATGGATTTATGGCCAGTGCCCAGCTACATTGTGGGAGAGACTGAGTTAGAGGCTTCTAAAGCGGACCGCAGCCTTACAGATTTCAAGTATGCTTGTGTAGGTTACTCGGTGTTCTTAGACAGAAAAGATTCTTCTAGTGATCAGCAGAATAAACAAGCGGAATTGCCGTTTTGTGTTGGTCTTGAGGTGTTATATCTTGACTCTATCTTTTTCTTGTTTTCTTGATTTGTTTCATTTTATTCTTAAAGACTGTTTGGCATTTCTCTAGTCGAATATCCATATCACTTTCCTGCCTTTCCTGTCCTTATGTCTAAGTTAGTTATATAATTATATTGATAATTCATAATGCTCATATTTGTATGTTTATGATCTTCTCATAAAATCAGTTGATATGTGACATAACTAGCTTGTGTCAGGTATTGTATGACAAAAAACCTGCAGGCCATGCACAGGCTGATGCTCCTGCTCATAAAATTGAAGGTATATGAAGTTTTTCTTTTCTCTGTTTATTTATTTGAAAAGGCTGTGGGGATCTCAATTCACTCTTGATTTGTCGGAATATAGAAAGAATCCATCTTCCCGTATCTTCTTAGTCTCTGATACTAATTGATTCAGTGACTTTATTTGTGTACGTATACTTCTCTCTATTTTGTTGCTTTCACCATAAACACCTGAAGTTAGATGAAGTCTTTCTATGTTCATCTGCAATGTGATTTTCCTGCATTCATTAAGGGATGTTTGGTTACCATCAGACTGAGATCTCCCACGTTTTTCCTTGTTTTGATGTATAATTTATTCTCTTGATAATGGAAGCCCATGGCACTCATGTGCAGTGGGTCCATTTTCATTTGGCTCTCAAATGCTTCGTAAAGTTTATATAATAGCTGTTAGGTCAACATGCTATATGGGATAGATGCAGGGCAAGCAACATTTTGATGAAGTGAGTGGCAGAAATGAGGATATTGAGATGTATGTGTGGGAAGACAAGGAACGATAGGATTCAAAATGAACACATTTGTGAGAAAGGTGAAGTATCACCCATTGGCAGGCCAAAAAATAGCATTTATTAGATAGGAAATGAGAGAGAACTGACTATGGTACTTTGGAGTTTTTGGACATATTCAATGCAGATCAATATGGTAGTCAGAAAGAGTAACTTAATCAACATAGAGAGTAGTTCGAGGGAAAGAAGACAAATATGATAATAGAATTAGGGTGACTTAGATGATAATATGGCCCGACATAGGACGATATAGAGGACGATGATTCATGTTGCCTGCCCCAAATAGTTGGGATAAGGCTTTGTTGTTCCAATGCCTTACTATTAATTATGTGCTCTATTTGTGAATGGGTAAAGGCAATAAACTTATTTGAAGAACTTGTGCCTGTTTTGTTACATCTAAGTATAATATTTCTTTTCCGAATCTATCTGTGTTATTTGTGTTTAGAATATATACCTGGTAAATCAACAAACTTATCATGGTATTAGAGCCACAATGTGTAGGTCACCTTATTATACATAAGAACTCTCGGTTGAAGCCACTTGTCACGTGCATGATCACCCACAAGAGGAAATCCACGTAAGGAAAAGTGTTGAGCACTAGTTCCTCATTGATTGGGCTAAGCGTCCAGTGAAGCTATATACCCCTATTAGGTCTATCCACTTGACAACTTCAGCTTTTGAGAATCATAGTAAACCAACAAACCTTAATATTTAATGTGAATACTTAGTGTTGCAAAATGACTGAATTTTCTTATAACATTCACAGCAACCTTGTTTATAAATTCTTGGTGTGTCTCCAGAAAATGTTCGGCCGATTCCTCAACCCCAAAGCTACAGACCACCACATTCAACAGGAGATGAATATCTCAACAGGTATGGTAGAACTTTGAGTTAGCAAAGAAAAGAAGTTATCCATGACTTTCTTTTTTTCACATGGTTTTGTGTTTGAGTTTTCCAGTTCAGTTTGTTCTTGTTAGACTTTAAAACTCTGAGTATTTGTATATATGCAGGTTTAAGAGGAATGCAATACTAGTAGCATCAGGTGTTGCTAAGAATGTGAATAGAGTGGGAAGCTATATCAAACAGAGTGTGGATGACATTCTATACCCTTACCGTAGAAGGCCTAAGTAACAATTTTGATTGTATGAGTAATTTATAGCATAAAAGAAGCCCAATGCCTGAAATGGCATGATCCCAGTTGTATGATTAAATTGAAATGTTCCTCCCTCCCTCCTCCTTGTATGAACAAATTAATCATCACACGAAGGGAGCGGTTTGTATATTTTCGTTTGAAAATAATTGCTAACATATGGGTTTTCGTCTACAAGTAATTTTTGTTACTTGCGGCCAAATTTTTACATAAATAATTATGTGGCTTAGTTGTTTGATCAGGAGTGATCAAGCATTAATCGATTAGTAAGTTAATACGGCATTGATCACTTTTTTGGTCCACTTAGCAATATAATCTCATAATTTGGACATTCGTTTTTCAGATTATCATTCAAAGATCACCCCTTATAAAAATTAGCCAACATTGTTTAATCATTTGATTCTTATTGGGAATATTTTGGTTTGTTTATTTGATCGATCCATACAAACAAACTGTACTAACGAGTCAGTGATAGGGCCTGAACAAATAGAAGACTAAAACAGGCCCGGCCTGAACAAGGGCCGTTAGTGCGACCGCCCTAAGCCTATTATTCAAGGGCTCAATTTTTTTTTAAAAAAAAGTGTTATATTATATTATTATAAACTGATTTAATATTTTTGAGAAAAAAAAAAAAAAAAAAGATGGTGTTTTGGAAGAACGTGCATCCTTTTCGCTTCTCAAGAAGAACCCTTTTGCGCAACCCGCTCCACTCCTCCAGGTTAACGTTAGATTTATCTATTTAAAATTTTTCTTCTTCTTCTTTTTCTCGTTCTTCCTCTTCTTCTTCTCATCTCATTTAAGCCTCTCCTACTAGTTACAGAGTTGTGAATCCCTAAATTAATTTTTCTATTGGTAGATTAGGGAGATTACAAAATTCAAAGTGTGGACTTTTGTTCAGTACAAAATCAGTCCTTGTAAAAATCAATTGAAAGTAATTTTTCATGATTTGATATCAAATGAAAAGGAAAATATTATTTTTTCATTTTTATTTTTTTTGTAGATTTGTGAACTCACATGAGTTACACATTCTCTTTGCAAGAATTCTTTTAAGATCTAACTGATTGCAAATTTGGAAATATCAAGTTTGTTGTTGTGGAGGGGGATTTCTCAAATTCCAGGTTATGTTGTTCTTTGTGTTGTTGAGGATGCAAAGACATTTTTTATTTTGCTGGTGGACGAGGATGCAAAGGGATTTCAACTAGATTGATGTTGTTTTGCTTTGGCTATTGAGCATGCATATAAATTTTTGATTTGTTGGTTGCTTGTTGCCGGATGAAAAAGAACTTACTGAATTGTTACAAGTATTTATCTTGTTTATACATTGTAGCCTTTTATTTTGAAGTTTGAATTGAAATAATTTATTTGCTAAATGTTTAGTTAATGTGAACAGGTTAAATCTTGGTTGAAAAATGAAAGTGAGTTCATCACTAAATTTAAAATATATATAAGGGCATAATTTTTACTTTTGCCCTGGGGCCTGAAAAATTCAGGACCGGCGGCCAGTACCAATACGTAAAGAAATAGGCTCATCACTGTTTTAAAACCAAAGGTATTTCACAATCTCCTCAAACTATTCAAAGCGGGCAATTTAACCTGTAACTCGGCACAGCAACAAGCTGAACTGCTTTGGGTGCAGTCAGGCCAAAAACATCATTCATGTCAAGCTCATTAGGCTTCATTCCTTCAGGCAACTCCCATGCAAAACAATGAAGAAGATGGGCCACAGCCATCTCCAGCCCATACAGCCCCAATTGCATACCCGGGCACGACCTACGGCCCGACCCGAATGGGAGGAACTCGAAGTCGCTCCCTTTAAAATCGGGCGAGCCATCTTTCAAAAACCTCGAGGGTTTGAATGTTTCTGGCTCATCCCATGCAGTCGGGTCACGGGCGATAGCCCATGCATTAATATAAACCCGTGACCCAACTGGAAATGAGTAACCGGCCACGGAAGTCTCCTCTGCAGTCTCGTGGAGGAGAAGAGGGATTGGTGGGTGAAGACGGAGGGATTCCTTGACTGCACATTTGAGGTAGGTTAGGTTTTCGAGGTCAGTTTCTTGGACCCTACGGTTCAAGCCAACAACATTGATGAGCTCTTGCTGCACTTTTTGGAGATCTTCTGGGCTCTTCATCAGCTCTGCCATTGTCCATTCAATCACTGACGCCACCGTTTCAGTTCCTCCAAACATTACATCCTATGAATGCAAAGTGGTAAATCAGAAGTGACAGAGTGATAATTAAACACATAATTTCCATTACCAAAATTGAACACATAATATTGATCTTCTGAGTGAGAAATGAGAATGTGCTTTATTTTACCATAAATTCTGAGTAAATATAGTAAAAAACACAAGAAATCAGATTTGTTTCTTTTGATTTAGAAAAGGAAAAAAGCATTGACCCACCTATTACAAAATATTAATTACAATGTAATCCGCTTGTGAAGTTACCTAAATAAATAAAAAAAATTTCAATTTTAGATAATTAAAATAAATAAAAAGGAAAACCCCTAGACCGAGTTGGCACCTCAAATAAAGGGCAACAATATTGGAGAACGATGTGATCAGTAGAACGGGGGTTTGGTAGTTAATAATATTGGAAAGAAAATTATAGTAATGTATTAAAATGTTTATTAAAAGAATAATTATTTCCCTCATTCCGTTGAGGTTTTCTTAAAATTGAAAAAATAATTATTAATAAATATCTATGTATGGACTGTTATATATATCAAAAATTCTCTATGCAGGATATATTATTTAAAGAATGGACACGCACATAAATATTATAAAAATGCAACAACAACATGTCGGTATATTTTGCTGACGATAATAATATGGAGATATTATGAATCCTCATTATATTTTCATGTAAGACTTACCATGATAATAGCTTTGATATTGTCTCTGGTGAGCCTAAAGGTAGAATTGGGGTCGTCACTTTCCTTTGCAGCATCATCACTGAAAAAAGCTATTAATTCATCCACCATATCTGTTTCAGCTTCATTGTCATCTTTCTTGGCCTTATTTGTATTCCTCTTAGCCATGTGATCATCGATGATCTTATCAATAAACACGTCTAGTGACCTACGAGCCTTAGCCATTCTGTCCTTAAAAGCCTGTGCATGAACCCAACCCAACCATGGAAGAAAATCTTGCATGTTAAAAGCCCCAAAAAGCTTTGAGAATTCCTGCAAAATCTTCACAAACTCTCCTTGCCCTTCATGGGAGCTTGACCCGAACGCTGCCCGATAAGTTATGTTCTTCGTTAGAGTGAAAACCAATTGACCGATATTCACCGGTGAGCTGGTTTTTGTTGCCACATGTCGAACCATCTCTTCAACTTCCTCACGTACTGAGGCCCATGACTCGGCCCGTTTCCGACTAAACAGATTTATGACGCAAATTTTACGCATGCGACGCCAAAACGGGCCGTAGTTGGCGAAAGCCATATCGGCCCGATCATACGTCAAGTATGATATGGCAGCATTTGCAGGCCGATTGGCGAAGGAACTGTCCTGGACTTGGAGGATTTCTCGGGCCACTTTCGGGGATGATACGACCATGATATGTAAGACCCCCATCTGAAGATGGAGAAGCCCACCATATTGTTTAGCCAGTTGAGCTAAACCGCGGTGGGTGAGTTGGTCCATCATGAGCATGTTCCCAATAATGGGCCACCCTCTTGGCCCTGGTGGGTATGGGAGTTTTCTGCGTGACATGAACAAAACAAACCAGGAAATGATGAGTAGAAAAAGAAGAATGAACAACATGGGAGAAGATTGCAGGGATTCAAGTGCTTGGTGAAGGAGGAGATCATCCATGGCTTGGTTTGTGTTCTTGAAAATGGGGTTGTTGAGGAGGTTGATATATATATATTATGAATTTGATAAGGTGAAAAGAAAAGGATGAGTTGCTTATATATATAAAATGGGATCTGCAGCCTTTATGAGGATTGAACTAATGTGGCAAGTAATTACTGGGGACTTACAATAGAGGATGATCTAATCTCACCAACTCCATTCCCTGTGGGAATTTGGCTCCACTTGTCTGCACTAAGGAAATATTTGAAATTGTATTGGGATTTCTTTTAATTCGTTTTGTTTTGTATACAAAAGATTAATAAGGATCTATATAAAAGGTCACATGTATAATATGTGATCTGGGCTGCTTATGTAGAAGTGGAATGTCTTTAAATCTAGAAACTCGGGATTCGTGTCGATATTATTTACATATCGTATAATTTTTATAAGGAAATTAATTCAAACATACTAATTAGCTAGCTAAAATTTGGTCTAATATTATAGTAATGCTTATTTTGCTCTTATAGGTAGTTGTAGTTGAAAATGTTATGAATATTTTAAGTTATTTAATGGAATTATATTTAATATATTATATAATCAAAACAATTTTCTCTGATATTTCATTTATATTTTACATTTACGTCTTAATATGTTTGATTAGATTAAACCTAAGAATAAATGTTTAATATTTCAATATTATATTTTTTTCATTATCAAAAGTTCAAAACCAATCATCCAACCCAATCCAGTCCAATATCAATTGGATCATATCCGATTGAATTTAAACATCTAATATGATTGGATAGGATTGAAAATATCACAATCGAATTTATATTGGATCGAATATGGATTAAATTGTATTAGTTTCAAATCGACGTACACCCCTAGTGGTACTCCACTACCATCTCAACTTGTGATACTCCAATTGAAAATTTGCCATGTGTCATTTAAGAATAAAAATTTATATTTTTTTATAGGTGGACTTGGAATCTAATTATTATTATCCTTTTAAATAAAACTAAGAAAATCAAAAAAGAAAAAAAAAATAATAATACTACTCTTACCATATTTGTATACCACTTTAAGTGACAGATAAGGTGGACAATCCACATCAATTAAAATTAATTGAATATTTTTTTTTCTTTTATGATTTATTAACAGTTTCTAATTGATGTAGCTGTACACTTTATCTGCTAAGTAAGGTGGTACAAGAATGTAGTAAGAGTAGCATTACTCAATGAAAAAAGAAAATAGCCACCACCCACCCCAACCCATCGTCAACCTCGCGCTGCCTTCTCGGCCTCTCTCTCCCTCTCTCTCTCTCTCTCTCTCTCTCTCTCTCTCTCTCTTCAACAGCTTAATCATTGCTCAATCTTCTTCTCACCCTTTCGGTGGCTACGCCAAGACTAGCGATTTTGTCTCCTTTTTCTCACTAATTTGTTAACTTCTAATTTTCAAATTGCCATCATATGTGAAGAAAGTTGGGGGTTGGAGGTGTGTTAGCAGTAATTGAATGAAATTGGACCCTTTTCAAATCTGATGGGTATGGGAGTTTTGGGCGTGACATGAACAAAACAATAAAGAAAAAGATGAGTAGAAGAAGAACGAGCAACATGGAAGAAGATTGCAGGGATTCAAGTGCTTGGTGAAGGAGGAGATCATCCGTGGCTTGGTTTGTGTTCTTGAAAATGGGGTTGGTGAGGAGGTTAATATAAATTATGAATTTGATAAGGTTGAAAAGAAAAGGATGAGGTTCTTATATAATTAAAATGTGATCTGCAGCCTTTATGAAGATTGGGCTAACGTGGCAAGTCATTACTGGGGACTTACTATATTGTTTGGTATACAAAAGATTATCTGTATAAAAGGTCAGATGTATAATATGTGATGTGGACTGCTTATGATGTAGATGTTAAATTCAGAAAGACTAGTAGTACACAACTAACAACATCGATATTATTTACAATTTAATTATCTACAAAGCTTAATAAGTATGAAGTTTTATCACAAAAGATCTCGGTGATATTAATAGTGAAACTATTCATCATATATTATATTTTATTTAGTCAAGTCTTCGATATGGAACTTATATTCTTCAACAGTGAAGACTCGGGATCCGTGCAAATTTTATTAGTTACATATCATATGATAAATTTCATAAGAAAATTAACTCATGCATACCAATTAGAGCCAAAAATTGGTCTAACATAATTTTTTTTAGAGTAATGGTATTTGGACACACAACATTGACCACATTAACTGATTATCTTATATGGCAACTGATGTGTCATGACATGTCAATTAATGAATGTCACCATATCAATTAAAAAACAAATTTAAAAACCCTAGCATTCCTAGTAAAAAGGATTCACATTCAAATCCCTCTGATTAAAAGAAACTACTAGGTGCCAAAAAAAAATTGATAATAATAACAAAGGGATGCAAAATGCACCAAAAAAATTATGTACTGACAATTATGAGAGGTGTTAAATCTTGTAAGGAATAGGAATTAGCGAATGTAAGAGCATCTTCACCCATAAGGGCTAAGGCAAGGGCAAGTAAGGGCTGCCACTATTCATGTGAATAGTGGCAGCCTTGCCTTTTATGGTTCCACCCCAAAAGGCTAGGGCAAGGGCAAGAAAAAAAAAAGAATATGCAACAAAATATAAATTTGTTATGTATTTATAGGGAAAGTGAATAAAATTGTTATGTATTTATAGGGAAAACATCCATAATTTTTTGGTTTTTTTTTTTTAAAATTTGATTTTTTTTCCATTTTTTTCAATTTTTTAACTCACTGACGTCAGCGTGACATCACCACTGACATCAGCGCCCTAGGGCTGAAGCCCAGGCAAAATCTGCCCTCGGGCTTGCCCAGGCTGGTGGGACCCAGGACTTGCCCGGACTGCAGGTCGTGCGCTGGAGGGTCTTTTGGGCTGGCAGGGGGCCTTTTGCCCGGGTTAATGGCATGCGATGGACATGCTCTCAGGTTTGCACAAAATTGCATGCTTATACATGTGGTTTTAATTTGAACACGTATCCTTACATGGTGAAATTTTGAAAAAGTAGTTTTGCTGTTAAGCTAACCTTCAGAAGACATGTGAATTAATTGAGAGTCGTGACGAGTTGAAGACAAAGAACCAAGATATGTGATTTACGTTTTTAATGGTTTTATTTAGCTAATCTTCGGAATTTAAAATGCGATTGTGTTGGGAATTAGAGTTTCTAAATGCTAATCTTAGGGGTTTATCATCGATTGTCTGGTAGCTTGTTGGCATTAATGATATTTCTATAAAGGGTAAGTGAAGTTGGTCACGACTGTCATGCCTTCAATAATGGATTTTATGTTAGGAAATCGGGTCCTTGATCTCTTAGACGCACTTAGAGCCGGCCTTGCCATGAACTAATCCCTAATCCAATTTCTTTGGTGCTATAATCTTAATCCAATTTCATGATCAGAGTTACGGGAAAATCAACTATTGTCCTACTCAGACTACAACTAGCAGCTGCAATAGGGACAACCGATTCATATGATTGACGTGTCACGTGTAACATGCTGACTCAAAGAATTTCACTAACATAGCAAGTCAATACATATTGAAGAGATATACTAAACTAAATGAGCTTCATTGAGTGATCAGAGAACGAGCATTGTTCCAAAAATAAAAATTAAAAAATTTACTTAATCAAAACAATGTTGGAAAATTTTAACAAAGCAAATAGCAAATTCTGTATGTAAAGTAATTTGGAAAAATGAATGATAAAGGTGGCCAAAGTTACAATACCTCCAGCCATATCATACATTGCTGATACAAGTGTTTAGGGATATGCAAGAACAGCCGACCAATCAGCTTCGCCGCTGAAAGTGCTTTTCCTTGTCATGCTTTCCCTGTAAGAACTAAACTAAGATTTCAGAACTAGAGTATCCTAACAAATAAGAGTGATTGCAGACTGTATCATTTATTTCCTCGTTTGCCTCTCAAATATGGCAAAGGGGAAAGAAAACAAGGCCAACTGTGATTTGGCTTTTCACAATCTCACATTTCCATTCATTTAACTGATTGTTCTAGCATCAAATTGCCATGACCAGAGTAGCTATAACCCTGTAACGGATCTAGCATCACCTTGCCATGAAAAGAATAGTGGCCGTTGAGTTTCTCTGTCACATTTGACCATCAAAGTAGCTATAATCCTACAACAAAATACGAAGTACAGCGAGACCAACTGCAGATATGGAGACAAGGGTTCCTATGCAATATTTGATCACGTCATACTTTGCAGCTTCCAACTGAGCTCTTAATGTATGAATTTCCTGTAAACAAGTTTCAAACAAAGTTTAAATAAAATTCAAAGTTATAATCAATTGATGCAAACCAGAAAACTTCCAGTGCAGTAATGATGGTGCTCACTCGGTCAAGTTTGTTTGTGAGATTGGTGGTTTCTGCATTTTGATTGGCTAGCTCATCGCGTATGCGCCTGCACTCAGGCATCAGTACTAATTATAACAGTACCAAGAACCAAAAAAAAAAAACTCCTGAAGATTATAGATACAATAGTACAGAGAAAAACAAAAGTTTGCTTACCCTCTTTCAAGATTTAGATCCAAGCGCTGCCCGGCTGTAACTTTGTCAATCTCGTATCTGTTTCAGGAAATAAAATATTTGAGCTAAGAACATAACACAATAAAATATTGAAAAAAATAAGTTATGAGCCAATATGCCACCTGATGGTAGAAACCACAAACATTATACATCATAAGACATACCTCAATTCACTACGCATCTTCTCTATGTCACCCCTAAGTTTTTCAGTCTCACGTTGCAACATCGAAAAATGGTGCTCCTGCGTAAAGTTGTGGGTTAATTAGAATCAACACAATGATATTGGTCCCATATAAAGTACTATTAAGAATGTACTACTATTAATGTTTATTTATTTTGGTCTTATATAAAGGAGTATTCAGAATATGATGCTTCATCAAAAGTGTTTACCAGAGTCCTAAAACCATCACATGCATCTAGTACTGAATGTGAACATAAGATATAAATACGTTGATAAAAGCAATGCATGGACTTATTCAACTCATTTGAAGTGGAAAGGTGCTTGAACGAGCATTTTCCAGATCTGGAAGAACATATGGCACAAATGTTTACAGATTTAAGGTCCTTAGTCTCTTGAAGGGATTTTGTTGTTGAACTGTCTCTTGAAGGGATTTTGTTGTTGAACTGTCTCTTGAAGGGATTTTGTTGTTGAACTGGAAGTTCAAATTAGAAGTGTGAATGGCACCTCTACTACTTCCTCATCTATGCAAGCATCTCAAGTCAGTTTTCCAAAATGAATTCCTTGATTTATTATGAAGCAAGAAATGCACTTCATTGAGCATTTCATGATAGAAACCTTCATGAGAATATTGATTAGTTTAGTCAACCCTTCGAAGAAACAGGTCAATTTTCTGATTATTCAACGAAAGGTGACAGCATGTTGGGGATCAAACCTATCCCCAGCAAATCCTGCTGTGGAAACACTTGCTAATTTCCATATTTTCAATTCTCCCTAACAAACTCAAGTCAACACAGCCTTCCATCCGGCCACCTTCAATTCTACCTACGAAACGACCACCATATGTTTTGCTTTTGTTTCAAGGTTAACCATCCAAAAATAGAAACCGGTCAATATTTTCCCCTTGACTTACGGTTTTGGATGACATGCATGCATCTGTACATTTAGTTTTGTGCAATGATGTGAAAGGCAAAACAAGCCCAAGCTGATCGTTGTCAACAATGCTCAACGTGACTTCGTCACATGTTAATATCAAGCCCACCAAAACCCCCTACCCCACACTGAGATTGCATTAAGGAGTAAATAAAAAAATTTATGGCAGAAAACGACTAAGCTAATGATAATAAATTTCACTAAAGACTAAACCAAAGAATAACTTTTAAGAAAGAAGGATGGAGAAATCTGTTAGAACCTGTGAGCTTTTAACTTCAGATTTAAACTTGGACAGGTTTGATTCTTGTAGCATTCCAGCCTACAAACACCAAAGAAAACGCATCAAAACTACATACAAGATTCG
Organism: Prunus persica; assembly: GCF_000346465.2. Taxonomy (NCBI): domain Eukaryota; kingdom Viridiplantae; phylum Streptophyta; class Magnoliopsida; order Rosales; family Rosaceae; genus Prunus; species Prunus persica. The sequence goes on from NC_034016.1 coordinate 11,904,494, forward strand.
CCGTATCTGCAACTTCTAAACTAAAACTTCATTGAAGCAAATCAACAAACAGTTGGAGAACAGTTTTACCTTCTGCATTTCCGCTTTGGAAACAAAAGCATGAGCCACATTCTCCAAGCTATCGTTCAGAACTTCAGTGATCGCAGCTGTGATCGCCTCCGCCTGCTTCGTCGGCACGCCTTTGGCCTCTAAACCCCTCACCAGAGCCAACGTGTCCACGAGAAACGCGCGATTCCCATTCGGTTTGACCAGTCCCGAAATCTGCCTGCTGAAGAGCCCATATCCATTGTTGCCCGTCGAAGAAGGCGAGTAGAGGTTTCGTCGGAAGCTAGCGAAGAGAAACGCGGAATCGGCACCGGTTTGAAGCACGCGCTTGCAGATTGCCATGGATTTGTTTTCGATTTACAGAGAAAGCTTGTGGGAATGTTTTGTTTGGGTAAAGTATTTGAAGTGAAAGAGGCGGCGAAAAAACGTGGTTGGATGGGTGGCGTTTTATTATGCGTTCGTTTGTTTCGCGGTTGCGTGCGCGAAAAGCACACGGCTTGCGTTTATATCTCTTCTTCTCGGTCTTTGGTCCAGCACGTCTTAAGCGTTAGGGCCTTGCCCAAGTCAAGTCTAGTAAAGTTAGCAAAAGGCCGCGTATTATTTTATTTTAAAAAAAGGTTTTTGTTTCCCTTCTGAATTTACTATTTTACTTTTTTTTTAAATGACTACTGTTGTCTCACTTTCTAGTTTTAGCCATTAATCCTATAAATTTCAAAAGATGCGACCAGGCCAGGAGGGTATCTCATTAGTAACAAGTCCTTTTGAGGTATAGCACCGAGGTTGCGTGCGCTTCTCTGGGTCGTGATAAATGGTATCAAAGTCAATCCGGTGAATTGTACAATGTGGCTCAAGGCACAAGTGTGGATCTCGACAAAAATTCACCATAATTAAAAGCATGGTATGGATGCCCTTCTCTCCTAATTGAGGAGATCTGCTTATAGTGTGTTTGCTGGGTTGTCTTTTTCTAGTTGCTAGTTCTCCTTGATAGCTTTTGATATTTGGTATCATCCTGCAAAGGATTTCACATCAAGAACACCAAGATATGGGTAACTAAATCACCAAAAAGGGTGGTGGGCCACTAAGTCCATTGAAGCCCCATTGGGTATTAAGATCTCTTTGCTCTGACAACTAGTTGAGGTTGAGTTGGGCCGAATCAAACCAATGTATTAACTAGTTTGGTTCAGTTTTAACACTCAAAAAAGTGTAATTTTGGAGCAAATTGAACTAAATAGTAATTAGTTTGGTTTGATTCGGTTTGTTCTATAAGAAAACCGCATTAATCAAACTAAATCTCTTATATTAATTTTAGGTTTAATTGTTCTAGTGTCCCCTTTTATGGCACTTGGCACTTTTTATTGGCTATTATCATTTATTATGATGCTTCATTCAGCACGTTGATATCAACCTTTAATACAATCAGATTGTTTCTTTCTTTTATGAATGTTGAATATTGGTAGGAACTTTGAGATTTATAAATTAGAACAGTGGATGCAATGTTGGCCTTATGTGTTTGAAATTGTTAAGATTGTCAAGTTGACGATTTGGCTTCATAAGGCTAATATATTGATGGTTTCGAAAATATTGATAATCCAAACACACGGAAATTTCGATGAAAATATTATGATATTATCGATATCGATAAAAATTGAATAAAAACTACGGAAATTGTAAGCAAAAGTTGGAAATTTTTCTTGAAACTTTGGATGATGTTTATTGAGTCATTTATCTATTACTTTATCACAAAAAATTGGAAGGAAATACATTGCATGATGAGTTTAACTGATTTAAGTTGATTATATAGTGAGCTGACAAATACTGCGAATGTAGAAAATATGTAATAATTAATGAAAGTAGATTAAACACACCATAATCATTTATTTATAATGATTTACTACAATAATTTACACTTTATACATTGCATAGTAAGATACACAAGTGACTTAATACCACATAGAGTCCCTAAAGGTTCAAATTTGAGTTATTTATACTAACACCTCATAAGGTTTTCGGCTTTTTCACAAAACTCTTTGAGGTTTTAGAAATTACAAGAACACCCCCCTAAGGTTTTAAATTGTTTTTAAAAAAAAAATCATTTTCAATGATTTTTCATCCAAAGATTGATGATTTTATACAAAACAATTCTCCAAATGACAAAGTTGGCCTTTATGATTAGATTGCATATACTTCATTGAGGTTAATTTTGTGATTTGCATAAGTTTTTTTTTCCCAATGAAATCATCAATTTTTAGACAAACAATCAACGAAAAGGGGTTTTGTGAAAACAAACTGAAACCTCAAGGGGTGTTCGTGTAATTTTTGAGACCTAAAGGGGTTTTGTGAAAACACAAGAAACCTCAGGGGGGGTGTTAGTGTAATTAACTCTTCAAATTTTTCACTGTCTTTATCATCTCGATATTATAGCGATATTTTGGCCAAATGTTGCTGAAGTGTGAGAAAAATTATCGACATCGTTATTTTTCGATATTATCGACACTTATATGATATGTGTAAGGATATGTTCCAAAATATTCTAGACTCAAACCAGAAACTAGAAAAATAGAAAACCGCATCCGAACTGGTTTAAACCGGACCAACTGGTTTCATAAATTTTTTTCACAAAAATCAGACCAAACAGCACCGATTAAATAGTGCTGGTGTGAGGTGAAAACCAAACATAACCAAACCGCGCCCAACCCTAATAGTAGTTGCCTTTGTAATTGGTGTTCCACTGTGTTGTTTCATCGTAATGTAAGTTGTGAGTTATCCACACAAGTAGTTGGATGCAAGAAAACTGGTTAAAGCATCACATCCGCATATTAAAAGCCATATGGATGTCCAGACTAGAGACCATATATATATATATATATATAGTCATTGAGGGATCTCTCAAATAAAATCCTTTAGGGTACCCTATAAATAAAAAAATAAAAAAATCCTACGATCCAAAACGTCTAATTTTCAAGTCTTCATTCATAGATCAATCCTTGCAAAAAATCATGCAAATTGAAAATCATTAAGGCATTTGGGACCAATAAAATAGACGAACATTTTGCTTCAAGAAAAGAATATAATAACAACCATCTAATTGAGTGGTCAAATGATTTTGGATTTGTAGGGGACTTTTTCTTCTAGCAGCTGTAAATGGGCTGGGTTGCCTTAAAGGGCAGACTGATGAAATTGTCCCCTTTGTCTGAGCTTGAAAATTAAGCCCCAAAATACTTCGAAAGGGCAGCAGAGCCTTAGGAAGTATTTTGGTTACCCTCACCAACTAAAACAACAACAACTTACATGTAATTTCTTAATGCTTACAGATAAATTCTTGAGTTTGGCATGAGAGGCATGTGGCATGGAAGCAAAATCAACATAAGTTTAGCACTGAAGGGAAATTTAGGCTCTCTTGGGGAAAAATGGAAGTGCTAAGGTGAGAAAGGAGAAGTTTGTAGGAGATTTGGCTAAGAAAGGAGAAATAAAAAACAATGCTCTTCCGGCAGCTCGACAGATGCTCTGTCTGCCAGAAAAGGAAGATGGAGAAGAAAGGTGAATAGTGCACGAGTTTGCTAGATTTTTGCAGGTAAGAGAGGAAGCTTGCTCTCTGGGTCTCAGTTAGTTTTGTTGGGTGGAAGAGACCTCATTTTATAGCCGCTGGAAACCATCACTTCCCAAGAAACCTAATGGCTTCTACCCATTTTGGCCAAGCTTTTCCCTTCTTTTCTCATCTCCTTCCTTGACTTTTCCCCTCTTGATGAAATCCTCTGCCTATTTGCACCAGATCAGAGTTTTTTTGAAGCTCAAGGCTCTCTTTTCCCGCAGCTGTCTCAATGAGAGACTTTCATTCCCAGCCATCTCCTTTATTACTTTCTTTTTTTTTCATGGCCAAGTCTGATGGGGAAATGAGTTGGAATATATATGCTGGTTTGAAGGGTGCTTCTCTTCCTGGCATCTTACACTCTAATACCCCTTGGTTCCTTGAATGTTTTGGCTTTGAAACTTGCTCTCCCCCCCCCCCTCCATTTGCTGGAACCTCCCAGTAGTTCTGTTCAATGAATCTTCAGACCTTCTCTTCGTGGCCTCTATTTTTTTAGCAAGGGGTTGGGGCTTATGTGGCTCATTGTGGCAATTGTATGGGCTAAGGTGGTTCATGAAGTAAGTGGGCTATTTTTATTAAACATTGAGCTTTTTGGTAGAGTCAATAGGCTATTTTGATTGGGCTATTAGGCTATTTTTCCTCTCTTGTGCTCACCCATATGTTTGGACCTAAGAAATGGGCTTGAGTCCCGAGGCTCCCAAGCGACCCGAGACTTTCCATTTCTCGGCCCATCAATGGGCCTCATGTTGATTTATTATCATCCATACCACAACTCACTCAAGCAAGCCCCGGGTATTTGAGTGGCTTGGGCCCACTTAGGCTTGTAGTGTGTGTGGTTGGGTGTGAAATAACGATTTTGTGCTCGGCATGTCGCTTGGCATGTTTTAATTTTATCGCCCTTGGGAAGGGCTGCGACGTTTAATTTTGGCATGGGCTTGTAGAGCCAGTATATTCTAGCATGATGAATTATTTATTTAGCATGGCACGTGAACTGCGACTCGCATGTGGCAAGTTTTCGTGTACTCCATTTTACGCCTTTTCTTAATAGAGTGTCGTTTTGGGCTGATAATTTATTCGGGCCAAACCGTGAATTTTTTTGGGTCTTAACAGGATTCAAGTGATTTTTTTGTTGATTTGATCTGTGAGGGAATATCTAAAAACTAGACTGTTCGGATCATTGAAATACAATGCATGGTGGGCCTTACAAGGGTGTCCCTATTTGAGAAATCCTTCAACTGAAGCTCTCTATATTGAGCTTAACCACTAAAAAGAGAGAGTTTTGAGCTTAGCCAAATCGCTTAAACCAAGCCGTCCAATAGTGATTTGGTTTGCTTTGATTTATCCTCTCATTTTAACTTATGGCATGTTTACTAATCTGAAATCAGGATAAGCAGGAATTGGAGTAAACATGAATCGTGTTAAGCAGGAATCGGGTTAACTAAGAATCGAAGGCATGCATTCCAATTGTTTACTAACTGTTAGGAATCGGAATGAAACTAAAGTTCCTATTAAAATGTTTACTATCCATCATGAATCGGAATGAAAAAAAAATTTGATTACGAAAATGCCCTTAAACAAAATATGTTGTTCTTTCCAAAGATTACTACAATTTTTCATATGAAAAATATAAGATTTGTGAGGGGTATTTTTTGCATGAAAAACTTGATTTCCTTTTCACCCTTCTCCAATTCCACCACCCCTCTATGAAATCAAATCTCTTCTATATCAGGAATTATAAATGAGATTTATTATGGGCCCCACATTACCGTTCATTTCACCCGTATAAGCAAACAAATGAGTCATCCGAAATGGAAATGACTCCTATTCTACCAATTCTGATTCCAGTTACGTAAACATGCCCTTAAACCTAACCAAACTGCATTGCTTAATGTTTGATTGGTTTGACTTCAAGTGGAACCACACCAATGACACCAACCCTAAAGTCAAGTATCTTTTAAGAAAAATAATGGAATTGATAGGATACGTTAAGCTCTAAATCTCTTTACAAAAATAATACAACCGATGAGTTTCACACCTAGACCTAGTCTCCTCACTTATTGCTTTAAGGATGAAATCTCTTCTTAATATCTTTTACTTAGCATATGTGGCAAGTGCAAGTGCATCTGCCGTGCCGTGATGCATATGTTTTTTTTTTCTTTTTGAAAAAATGAGAGTGTTGTCGGACAACTCTCCAAATATGGCACGAGTTAATCATATGACCATAAGTGGCTAGAGCATTTGTCACAAAATTAGCTTCTTTGAAGGGAGAGAAACTCTCACGTAACATAAATAACACTTTTTGCTATTTCTAACTAATAACGCAATAACATGTAGAATAACTTTTCCACATGTCATTATGTTATGAATCGAAAATAATATTAAAATAGTGATATTCGTTTCATATAAGTTTTTTTTACTCTAAGGGAGGGCATATTTCAAATATAATCAAATATGTGATGTACAATAATCTTTTAAATGATGAGTCATGCCATATGATTTTTTTTTTTTCCAAACATGCCATATGATTGAACTAAACAAATATGTTTTTTTCCCCCAATTTCACCAGCTCAGCATTCTCTGTCTCTCATGTGGGCCTTTGAAGATTGAAGTTTCAACATCCATCAAAAACCGCTGAACCACTTCTTGCGTTTGAACATTTCAAAGCCTTGTCAAAATGAAATTAAAACAAAAATAAATCAAAAGGTCCAAAGACTCCATTAAACTCTAAAACAGACCTACGAAACAAAACCTCCTGTCACTCAGTCCTAATATCTATACCTATCTCTTCCTCCCTCCATTAGAATTTAGACCTGCAAAACACATTCATAACATCACCCAAATAATAATTAAAGGAAAAAAAAGTATAAAGCTAAAAGCCTAAAACTGAGGCTAAAGACTAAAGCTCCCTAAGAGCCTACCACTACACTACAACCACAAAAATGTACAACACAAAACCGGTTCAACCGGGTTTAAGTTCACTTTATCTAGTTCTAAACCCTCAAAAACTTGGAATTACTCGGTTCAACCCGGGCTCGGGTCCGCCCGCCTCTTTTCTCTTCCTCATCTCCAACACTTTGCGGTGACTATTCGAGTGGACGTCACCAGAAAAAGTCGGACTGCATGCAGGTCTATACTCCGGAAAAAGCCGCCCAGACTTGAACCGGACCCCGCACGCATTACATAGAGTTTTGGCACCAAGTGGACCGGTTCTCCATTGTGGGGTCTTTTGAACATGGCAATGACTACACCTCCTCTGAAACTGTACCCCAACTGAACCGTCGACCCCGGTTTGAACCGCCGGTTTTTTCTTCTGTTTCTTGGTCGCCGGTTCACCGACAAACACGTCCGCGCTGTGAACCGGGTTGTTGAAGATAAGACAAGGCGTTGAAAATGAAAACCCAGAAGAACAAGAAGACGACGACGATGGTGAAGACGAAGACGGGTACGACCAAACTCGACTGGCCGGTCTGCAACGCTTGCTCCTGGGTTTCACTGGAACTTGTTTAGGAAACCATGTGGGTCTTGATTGAACCGGTTTGGCCTCCGGTTCAGACGGGGTCAAGGCAAGAGCCTCCGGTTTTTGGGTACCGACTGGGTGAAGCAGAGAGAGGTCTAACAGAGAATCATCCGCAAAGTGAGAAACCCATTCAAGCCCTGCTAAATCATCATCCTGTAAAACCCAAAAAAACCCATAAATTAATTTCAAATAATTTCTTAATTTAACAGAAAATTCAAACAAAACTTGTTACTTCAAAGCTTGTTACCGGGACTAAGAGTTGGCTGGCCAGAGCAGACTCAGAGTCGGCAGAGACAAAGTTGCTTGAATTGGAACTTTCATCATCCACAGAAACTGAGTCTTTTTCTTCTTCTTCTTCTTCTTCAACAGACCCATCTTCGAATTCGCCATTAGAGAGGTCAAGAAGGTCGTCCACTGAAAAATCTTCACTGGGTACACCAGAAATTCCAGTGGCGCACCAAAACTCATCAATCAAAGCTTGCTGGTTCGACTTCAAGGTCAGTTCTCTGCGTAAACTTGATTTCAAAGCCTTTGTGCAGAGCTCCATTTCTACAAACCCAAAACCTCAACCATCAAAATTTAACCCAAAGAAATATACAAAAGAATAAATTAAACTTGTAATTTGCTCTGCTTTAGTTCTACATGGGTTTAATTTACTGCAGTTTTTTAATTATATTATTTCATTATTTTAAAAGGGTGTACCTGATAAGATGAAAGATGAGAGAAGAGGAAAAGGAGTTGAGGAAGATGGAAACTGTGGAAGATGATGGGGTCACAGAGAGAGAGTTTGTTGGGTTAAAAAGCACTGAAATAAAGGCTGGCGTTGTGGGCAAAGCAAGTGCTGAGTTATTGGCTTTGTGTTGTTTTTATCTATCTCTTTCAAAGTCTGCCTGTATTTATTTATTTATTTATTTATATTTTTTTGTAAATTTAGTACGCATTAAAAAATAAATAAGTAAATAATGAGATGGGGTGATTTTGGCATGCGTGTGACATTTGGTGGGGGTGGCTGGGTGGCTGACTGTTCTAGGTCTTAAAGGGTTGGCAAGGGCATGCTTGGCCTATTCGGACCAAGTCCCTCCCCATGACCAAATTCTAGTAGGGTTTGACTATGACCTATATGACCTATATGACCTCAAGCTTCCAGCCCTTCCAACTTCTCCAACCAGCCCAAAATCTTATATAGTTAAGAAATTACAGCATATGTGGACCGTCATACCACGTCATTATATTGATATTTAGCGATTATTCTTTTTTGTGAGGAGAAGTCATGAATTGAAGAACTTGGATAAGAATTTGGAATCGGATCAACTACTCCTCCTTGTTGATTTGATTCCGAATTTTAAGAGTGTTTGTTAACGGATTTTACCGTGGACCTCCCGTAATTTTTTTTATTTCGCATGTGTAAGTAACCTTGGGGGAACTAAGGATTTGAATCATTCAAATACCCATATGTTAATAAGCAGGAATAAAGAATTAGAGTCATTCTAATACCCATTACTGATAAGTAAACACGTCAGAATGTGTGCATTGAATAGCATATAACCTTCTTTTAACTATTCTTAATTATGAATGGTTTTTGAACTTCTATCTAATTTCCGCGAACTTTGTTAATAATGACATGATACAAATATTTTTGTTTACAATAGTAATATGTATTATGGGTGTGGAATTGACTTTTGATAGGAAGAATGAGTTTCATGGTCCACTTTCTCATCGAAAACCAGTGCTTTAGATAATGATTAGATATGTATTTGTGTAATCAAATGTAAATCACTAGAGTTTTCTATTAGTGTTCGAACTGCGGAACTCTTAGCTTAGAAGTTATATGTTCACAATTTTACGGTTGAGTGAACTATTTCGAATAATAAGAATCAAAATTAGCTATTCAAATAATCTATACTTTGAATGTTATTGTTGACATTGGATACAAATTCTCATGTGCAATTATTTATTTGCAAACAATACCTATCAAGAAGCAAGATATTTGAATGTTTGAATGTGCGGTGGGTGTTGCGTTGATTGGCGACAAATGGGTTGTGGGGATTTTTGGCGCTAGGATGGTTCAAAACAAAACGAACCACCCAGGAAACCGCCAATCGTTGGTGTTTGTGTATGTGTGGCATTTTTACCCTCAACATTCGCCCCTGGACTTACAGTTTATTACGAGATTGGGATTGCGATGGCTTGCTTTGCTTGTACGCGTGAATCGCGCCACGTTTCCTGGTTAATCTGCAACGTATCTCCCGCGCCTAATATTTTCTAATTTGAGGGAGGCCTAATGATAATTGATTGATAATTAGTAATAAGTAATATGACCCACGCGTTTAGAGTGATATTTTTTAATAGTTTTTGATTGCTTAGAGTGGAAAACAGGGATTATCAAAAGGAAAAGTGGCATGCGTTTTGGGGTGGATTTGAGATTTGGTTTTCAATTTGGAAATTTCAAAGCTTAGTGCTCCAAGTTGTCAAACACGTGTTAAAAAGCATGCTGCACCATGGCCTCATTGGCTTCTAGCTGGCCCTTTTGGATTCTTGTGTTGTGGGGAAGACTAGTAAATAGCACTATGCTTATGTTTGGTGACTAAAATTCGATTGGATGGAATTCTATCGTATTAGATTACATTGAATTGGAAATGATAACATTAATACATGCTATACATAAATAAAATGCTGAATTATTTTAAATATGCTATTACAATTTATATGACCTAACAAGATTAAGAGAGGAGTCCAAGAATCACCTCAAGGTGCTAGTTGTGGTTTAGCAAGTTACACCCTTTGCCCAACGCAACACGGTGGGGAGGCGTTCCAAGGTGCATTGAGGCAGCGATAATGACGTTCGAAGTGTAAGATGGCGAAGAAGAAGACCTATTGTGCCCTCCACTTTCTTTGAAAATTTTTACGACACAACAACATTGTTCCGTTAAATGGTGTGATTTATTTTAATACAGGTAATAGTCTAAATTACTCTAAATCTAATCTACGAGACAATTGCCTACATAAATAAACCCCCACCAGCTATCTATTGATTACATAATAACCCAATATTTTGTGATGTTAATGAGCTCTCTACTTTGGTATGTGGGGTATTGCTCAATTGCTTGTACTCAAAATGTATTTTTTGCTTTGTGTAATAAACACATAAGTGGCCACACCTTATATTCTCGAGCCTCTATATTTATAACTATAATTGATTAGAGATGAAAAGAGTCACCATGACTACAAATAAACTAAATTATTTAAAAAAAATAATAATAACAAGTGATTTTAGGGATGGGGATTTGAACACAGAACCCTAGTTGCAGGTAACTACTCTTAACCAATTGAGTTTTGCGTGCCTTGTCTATTAACAATAATAAAGGAAACTAAAGGCTAAATCTCGTACTTCATACAAGGATCCCGAGCCTCTACATTTAGTTACTGCATTTACCCGTATTTCGCAAGATTTAAACCATTCTAATAACCTTATGACTCAAGATATAACATGTCAAATTTTAAATTTTGATACTCATCCATATAATTAACTTCATCTTAACACCGTTAAGTCTAAATAAATTTAAATAAAGAAAAAAAATAATAAAAAAAAGGTTAGTCGCAGCAATGGTCTGTCAACTATACTCGTAGTTACAGTTTGGTCACTCAATTCAATTATTAGTTGCAGAGGTCACTCAAGTAGGTGTTTTGTTGCACCATTAGTCGTTCCGTCAACTCTGTTAAATTTTCTGTAAAAAATGAGGGTAAATTAGGAAATTCATCTACAATCCTTCCCTTCCTCCACAACCCTCCATTGCCGCAACCCAATCTTTGCGAACAACAAAAAATTTCCCCTGGAACCCTTCCTGGCTACCTTCTTGAATTCGTCTCTCAAATGCTCTAGAAACTGAAGAACACCAAGGTTTCCCAAACTCTCATCAACAATTGTGAAATAAATATACCCATCTTCAATTAGGAACCCATAAGTCCTTTTACCCATGGTCTCAAAATACCACATATGAAAGGAGTCTTCTTTTCCAGGCACAAAGTACCCAAGTTCTCAATTTCACCATCTCCACCACTGTATACATAAAGGATCCGATTACCCCTTGATACACAACAGTAGTAAATGGTATTTTGAATCGAACCCATATTATACTCAATTGTAGTCTACAACCAATTCTACTGGTGAACCTAAGTGCCAAGCATCATTAGTACCAAACGAAATGTAATTATGTAAACAACAACTCAGATACAAAATCAAAAGCGTCTAAGAAATACAAGAGCAGTTCACTAAAGTTGTGAGGATGCTTGAGAATGCAGAGACTGATATCACGATCGTCTTCTTCTTTAGTCCAAGCTCCTTTGTTGGTGTGAGCCTTTTCACAGCAAGGAGATCTTCCCACTTCTTGTTGTTGTGCGGCTTCGAATTTTTTGGTGTTTGCAAGGATTGGGTTGGGCAATGGAGGGTTGTGGAGGAAGGGGAGGATTGTGGATGAATTTCTGAATTTACCCTTACTTTTGATAGAAAATTTAACAGAGTTTGACAGAAGGACTAATGGTGCAATAAAATACTTACTTGAGTGACCTCTGCAACTAATAATTAAATTGAGTGACCAAACTGCAACTACGGGTATAGTTAAGAGACCATTGCTGCGAATAACCCAAAAAAAAACATAAACCTATCAGCCACTCATGACACACCCCACCCCACCCACTCACGGCAACCCCATTTCCCTCCTCACAACCAACCTCCTCTCTCTCCCTTCCACCCCCCCTCTCTCTCTCTCTCTCTCTCTCTCTCTCTCTCTCTCCAATTTTTGATATGATGGCAGTCAAGATCAGGTATTTAAACCTACGATAAGAAAAAACCATCGCTACTATGATGCATATTTATGGAAGAAAGGGAGCGACGGCAGTCGCGGGGCCAAGTAGGTAGGATGGCTGCTAGGTTTTTAATTTTTTCTTTATTGTTTTGTTTTATTTTGTTTTAATAATTCTTTTAAACTTAACAGTATTAAGTTGTAGTTAATTAAATAGATACATGTCAAGAGTTAAAAATTGACGTGTCATATTGACAACGTGCGAATGAACAAAGAAATAAAACAAATAACCTTTTAATCCTTATTGATTCTCTTGAATGAGAATAGCTAAGAACAAAGGGCTGTCTGCCTTTTTAATTCCCATGGAATACCAAGTTGATAGAAAAGAAAAAGTTCTTCTCAAAATTTGATTCATAAACTGCCCCCTTCCTTAAAATTTCATGCATTATTTATAGAAGCCTCTCAATCAGGATGACATAACTCCTCATAACTCCCCTAAGATGAGATAAGGTAAGATTAGACAATTATCCTAAACCTTTCCTATCCCAACTTCCCTCCTAATGATAACTTCACATTAAATCTCCCTATAATTCACAAAGATGAAAAGACTCTCCATAACTTTATTTATGAACCAAAATAACTCCCATATGTGAAAAGGCACGTATTTAGAATAGGTTATTAAGACCATCCTCATGCATGAATGCGATCCCAACGGTCCATGTAGGTAAGTGCTAAGCGGTCTGCATCACATATCAAGAGTCGTTAAATTATTAGAATGATTCAGATCTTGCGAAATACGGATAAATGCACCGTCGTTAAATGTAGAAGCTTGGGATCCATTTAGACATTTTTTTTTTCTCCAGTTTTATCAATAATTCTTTCTCCATGATCTAAAAATACTATAAAAGACTAAAATCCAAAAAAAAAAAAAAAAGACTAGGAAAATGCTAATATGGTATTTTCCTGCTATGCATTTAACAACAATAGCATCTTTTATTATAGAAAAAATAGAGTTCCAAATTATTTTTTTTGATACGAAAAATAGAGTTTCATGATCAGCTAGTCTATAAAGATCTTTGAATTTTTTGTATTTATTTTTGGAATGAATAGACTATTATGCCTTGACTTTTTATTCCTTTCATTTCCTCATTGTGTTTCTCTCGCTATCACCAATATCATGTCGGCATAAATAAATAAATACAAAAGAAAATAGAAAGAGAAAAATATTTATCGAAGAAAGACAAAAGGTGGACAAAACACAACAGAGCATTTCTTGCTTCAGCACACCTTTCCCTTCTTTCTCTTTTATTGGACTTCTGATTTTCCTATGGTTATTGTCCATTTACTCCATCTTTTCTACTAAAGAAGCAGTACTATGATTTCTTTGTTCATCATACTTCATATCCTTATTTTTGTTCTCTCTGGTCTTCCTCTAACATTTTGTCCCCTATATACCGACGGTTGGTGCGTTTGAATGAGAAAAATAAACTTGGGATTATGACAAAATTCAGAATTTCTAAATTGACATGAACCAATTCCCGTGTTTGGATAAAATAAACATAGAAACATAGAAATTTGGAAATTCCACGTGGGAAAAAACAAGGAATGTAGCAACAGGCGATACATAAGTTATGACCATAAACCATTGATTCATAGGGATACATTTAAAATTACAAATATGAATGGTCTAGATCAGGTATTTAAATTAAAATGGCAATTCATCATGCGTCTGCATAAAGATCATCAAGGACAGTTCGAACTACCAGTGGTATTCTCACTACATGCAAACCATCTTCCCAGAACAGATTTCCGAAAGTGAATCTTCCTTGAACTCTTAGTAGGGAACAAAAGATAACTTTGAACTCCAGCTTCTTCACAGTAGAATTGAATGACAAAACTGATGGCTTAACTTTCACAGACACACCGGCTGGTGCTTGAACACGAGCAAAGTAGACAGAATTAACCGGACCGACATTTGTAACTCTTCTTGATACTGTCATACTCTGCTTCAGCTCATGAATGGTGATGGAAGGCAGGTTAAGATTTACAATGAATTTGGTCGATTTTTGGCATGTGATTTTAGTCCCAGCCACTAAGCTGATGGCTGTGTTGTTATAGCCCATGGAGCAAAGAAAATGGATGTAATCCGAGGATTCTATATCATATATGAGACCTGGGGATATGGCTTTGTTAGGATCCACATGACCGCCACCATAGTCAAACGGATCAGCCTGCTTGTGAGGAGCTCCCTCAGCCACAATACTTTGAGCATATTCATCCTCTAGAGAAGCTGTAAAGAGAAGGAAAATCATTTGTCTATGAAGTTACGAAGTTTAATGCAGTAAATTCCATGAAATTTACTTTCACACCTGTTGTAACCAGGGCAGATTTTATTGCAGCAGGACTCCATGTTGGATGGATAGCTTTAAGCAGAGCAACAATACCAGATATGTGGGGACAAGACATGGAGGTTCCTGATTCAATTTTGAAGGTATCTGGAGATTTGGATGGGGAACGAGCAGGGGACCAGGAGGCTAAAATATTAACACCAGGAGCAGTAATATCAGGCTGCACAACACATTCGAATATGTTAGTCTTAAAAGTTTTTTAAAAAATCAACGAAAATTATATCACAGTTTTAATACCTTCAATATGGAAGGAGAGAGAGAATTGGGTCCTCGGGAAGAGAAGAATGCCACTTCTGGAGATATCTGTTGTCCCACTTGTGTTTTCGTTGGATTGAACTTGACTAGGGGATTTCTGTGGCACGGTTAGGGAATTTTTCTTAGTCCTCCTCAAAATAAAGTCTCACAGCTTATTATTATTAACACAAACGATCGTTGTTAAGCCTTTGTAAGAAATATGAATGAAGCTTACAACATGCATGGTGCTTATGGAGATGGAAATTTGCAAAGTAATGTAAAAAACATGAAGAAATATATATTACACCAGACACTCCATAATGTTAAATGAGTTCACCATCCCGAATTGGTGGAATAACAAAGCAAAACTATGGCTTTGCAGCATCTTTAGATTCATAGGAGTGCTTACACTAAAAATGAAAGGGAAATTCACGGATCCAATATAGAAGGGAAATGTAATTATGGCTTCTATGAGGAATGATATGATAAGGAGGGCCAAAAACTAAAGTCAAGAAAACCCCAATGCTCTCTTTATTTTTATTTCCAATTTGTACAGATTCTGCACGAAGAAAAGTTACTCATACTAGAAAATACCTGGTTGCTCCTATGTATGTTAGCAGATATGTGCCAATTGCAAAGTCAACTTGGACACATGGTAGCCTACCCGAGGACAAAGAAACATCCTTGCTAGGAAACTGAGCAAAAATGAGACCAGCACCCTTAACCTTCATCACTGTTCTGATTGCAGTAATAGCTAACCTCTGTGTTCGAGATTGGAAACAAAGAATCATCTTTCCACTTGCTAAAGTATCATTTAGAGTTCCTGAGTCACAATTCCTGTTAAAAGTGCATACCATTATAATTCATGTTCTCTAGTATTAGCTAGGAGGTTCAGGTAGAATTTAAGCTCAAAGGTAGACAAAAAGGTTTTATACCCGGCACTGTCTTCATCTGCATCAATAGAGGCAATGTCACCTCCATACACAAGAGGATAGAACTTGTTCGTATCCATCCCTGTATACAAAGCCTGACCCTGCATATGAATTGATATTACCAACACCAATTTAAACATTTAAATGGAAACTCAGAATCAAGTTGAAGCATAAAGGACATAATTTTTATGGTTAAGATTTCAACTTCAAACAAAATAAAAAGTTATTTCATTGCATTATTCATTTGAATCACATCCCAGATTCATAATGTTGAAAACTTTCAAGAAGTGATTAAAGAGAAAAAAAAAAAAAAACACTTCTATTTGGTAGCACACACCCAAATTATTTTGAAAACAGAACCAGGATAACAACTATACCAGACATTTCCTAACAACTCCCAGCCTCCCAGATTCTGAAACTAAATCAAATAAAGACCTGTATTGTATTGCTGGTCTCGATTGTTAAAACTTAAAACAGCTACATACATAGTAAAAAGTCTCAAATCTTAACTTCAATATTTGACATTATGTGAAAGTATCCTTTACTCAGGCACACATTTCTCTCAGCATGGGAAAAGGAACTTTCACAATAGCCTAATGCAATAATGTTCTCTTGTGAGACAATGTGATATGTTATGTTTCCAGGCCGTCACTCGGAACCACACATTTATAAATTATTCTACCTGACCAATGGCCTTGATAAAATAGCTGGCAACATATCACACCAGACTGTCAATCAAGAGAATAACATTGCTTGTTTTACCATAGTGTCAATCATGTCAAATAGGAAGCAAGCACAAATTTCATTGCTGAAAGAAGGAACTGATGATGTACCACAACAGTTTGATTGTTTCCCAGGGTAATCGCAGTAGGAAAAGCCCGATCAATAGTGCTTGCTGCAACAGTGAAAATCCAGGGAGCAGAATTTATGACAGTTTGAGGGTATGGACCAGAATTTCCAGCAGAGCATATAACAGAGATTCCTTTAGCTACAGCATGGAAAGAACCAATGGACACAACATCCTTAACATAAGAAGGAAGTGGAGGTGGAGAACCAAGAGATGCTGACAGCACATCTACACCATCAAAGATTGCATCATCAAATGCAGCTAGTAGGTCTGCTGAGCTGCAGCTGCCAGTACCCCAACAAACTTTGTAGACAGCTAACCTAGCTGATGGAGCACCTCCTCTAGCCAATCCCGCAGCTAATCCCATAAAGCTTGCATTTTCTATTGAAGCACCAGCTGCAGTAGATGCTGTATGAGTACCATGTCCTTCAGCATCTCGGGGAGACCGAAATTCAAATCCATCACTTGTACTTAGATTTCCGAATTCAGCTTCATATCCTTTAATATACCACCGTGCACCAATTATTTTCCTGCAAGAACCATAGCAAATACAGTACATGTTAAACCACTTCATTCTCTGATTGGTTCAGTGAAGGAAGTCACTCTGCAAATCAAGGATGAACCTTGATTCAATAAACTTCTTCCCTTAATGGACTCCAGAAAGTTAGTCAAAATCTCCTCCTGTGGAGGTTAGTTATCTAAACATGGTTGTATATCATGCACAGAGGTCGTATTTGAGACAATCAATATCAAATATGAAGATGACATAAGTTAACCTGTTACAGTGGGAGCGATTGAACCTTTCTCCTTCTTGACATATTCCTCTCCAACGAGATGGGACGTCTCCCATACCATCATCTCTGAAGCTTACAGACTCGGGCCAAATTCCTGAGTATCAAAACAAACTATAAGTAAAGGTGAAACCTGATCTAAAACACTTTGCAAGCATGTACGAATTTCGCAACCCTGACCAGTGTCAATGATTCCAATAATAGACCCAGCGCCCGATTGACTCCTTGAAAGAATTCCATTGCTAATATGAGAGTTTACTTGCAGAAAATTCCAACTTCTAGTCGTATGCAAATTAAGAACTCTGTTTGGGATGACATGAACAACGCCAGGGATATCTGCAAGTATACAGTAAAGGGAAACATTAACTACAATTACTTGTTAGCAAAGAACAAGTTTGACTCAAAAATAAAAAATAAAAAATAGTTTACAGTTCACCAACATTGTAACACCTGCAATAAGCTTGGCTTGAGACTGAGTTAGGACAGCAGCGAACCCTGAAAATCCATGCTTGTAGCTGTACAGAATTGATTGCTTCGCAGCTTCTTTGCTGTGAATTTTTTATCTGAAGCTGTTACTTTCATAGTATTGCTGTAATCATGTCCTTTTAAAAACTGCTTTCAAGATGATGTTTCATGTCCATGCCTAATAATATTAAACGCATAACAAAGAGCACCCCTATTCGTGCATTGCAGGCGAAAAAGAAAGCCATGCCTAAGCATACAAAATCAGCACGCTAATGCTATACAACAGCATACATGAAAATACAATATGCATTTTCAGTGAAGGGAGTTTTCTGCTTTTCCTGTCAAATCGGTCACGAACCGCCACTTCCATGACAAATCTTCATCCCACTTTCAGTCACATTTCTCAAGCCAAACATGCTTTTGGTTATAGCAACTAAAGCAGCAGTTGCAGCATGTTAAATTTTATTTTATTTTACATGAGAATCAACAATTGGAAAGTTTAAGCACAAAATGCATCAAAACAGGTCTAGGGAAGCAGTTGAACACAATAAATTCAGTAACTATATAGCCAAAGAATCTCCTCTCAGTAAAACTACAACAGTAATTTATCTTCTTTTATTGGATTTAATTAAATTAAATGACATATTAATCAAAAGATTTTCTTATTGCATATAATCAAAGCTAACAAAAAGGAGCTTAGAGCGAAACCTTCCAAACACATTTGACAGAATCTCATGGTGAGACTCAGAAACCAGGTCAGGCTCTTCATGCTGTCTTTCTCCCATATACACAATGTAAACCTGCCAAGACCAACAAAACAACTATAAATTGAAAAAGAACCAGAAAAAACAAATTGATCAAACTGTAACATTCAAGAACAAACCACAAAATTAGTAAGACTCACATTTCGGGAAGCAAAAGAGAGAAGGACCCAAGAACTGTGTAGAGCAAGAACAAGTAAAAGGGTGGCAATAATCCCAGAAGAAGAAGCCATGCGATTGTGGTGAGTGAGGCCTGAAAATGGCAAAGCCAAAAACTCCTCGACTTAATAAATTGCCGGGTTGTTGTTACTGTTGTTGGTGGGCACTGATGGATGAGATGAAAGTGATATTCGGTTTTTCTTGTGGTCATCGTGGGAAAGCATATTCAAGGCCAAGAGGGTTGACTGAAAGTGTCCTCATTTGGGATGGGGATAAAGAGAGAAAGGGACCCAAAGAGCTGGGTGTGGTCATCTCCTCAATCACTCTTTAATGTGGCCTGCGCGGCCTTACAGGCAATTTCCATGATTGGGAACAGACAGAGCAGACTCAAACAGTGTTCGGCTTCACTGTTCCATGATGGGAGCCACCACTCCATGTTTTCCCCAAGGGGTCATGCATGTCTCCATAAAAGAGTTGACGGAAATGAAATGTTTTAGGCATCTCCTTACATTATTGTGACAATTATCAATTTTTATTATAAATAAAGAAATCTTAAATTCTAAATTTACAAAGACGTAATGCTTCTGCTATAAAAATAAATAAAAATGTAATACTCGGCTCGAGAAAAAAACCAGAAGAACTCATTCTTGAAATGAACATGTGGCTGCGAATGAACCGTCCAAACAATTAAAAAAGTTTAAAAATCTTGGACTGGGGTGGTCAGCTCTTGCCTCTTGGTGTTACTTTTCCAGTTATTTATTTATTTATTATTTTTGATTGTGTGTTTATTTTTAATTGGCTACATGTTCATTTCAGGATAAGTTCCTCCTCTTGTTTCAAGAGCCAATCATTATTCATTTACTCCTAAAATCGAGAAACATACTAACATATTAGAGCAACTATATTTTGGGAGGAATTTCCAAATTCTCCTTAAACAAGAGGGAATCTCTAAGTGCTCCTAAATATGAGGATAGATATAAAACTTCTAGTGTCTTTTTATAATTAAATAATATTTTATTTTAATGATATTTTAAACATTGTCAACGGGTCTAGCCTAGTAAAAAAGGGTCTTGACTAGTAGACAAGAGTTCTCAGGTTACAAACTCCATAGCATCTTAGTTGTGTGTGAGAAATCTCTCTTCATTTTAGTTTAGACTATCGTATACAAAAAATAAAATGACGTTTTAAACTTTTATTTAATATTGACTATTTTTTGCCATTATTTCATATAGAGTGGGAGAATTCATGCGCATTTAAAAATGATTAAAACAGCAAACGAAATCTGGCCCGACTGAAAGGGATCTTGACTTGCATACTAGAGGTCTCGCGTCCAAACCCCCGTGACATTTTGATTGTGTGTAAGTGTGTGAAAGAAACACCCTCCCTCAAATTTAGACTATCAATTATACTAAAAAAAAAAAATTGAATTAAAGAATATGGAGTATGATTGTAGTATTTTTAGCTAAATTTTAACTAAAAAAATTCATAGATGCTTTACAAGCCAAACGACCATCAACAAATTTGAAACACCATTGCAACAACACCTTTTTTTAGGGGGAATATAATATAAATATTAAAACCACTCTTCTAAAAATTCTAAAATGACTCATCCTAACAAAAATATAAGTGAACAGTCTCAAAAAAATACATTCTTAAATGACTCATCTACTAAAATGCAACTGAACATTCTCCAAAAACCCATGTCATTCCTCTCTAAGAATCTTATCCACATAATCAGCCATCAACCCCCCACAAGATTGCATAAAGTGTTCGTTCACATTCCTGAGGAACCTAAGGAGTTCAATGGGCTTGTTAATGTAAGTTTTGAATCCACCATCCCTAAGTATACACATTCAACAAAATTTGAGCAGTTGCCTTCCCATTCTTCAACCGTGTGTCCCAATTCCTCAAATTATGAAAACCAGTATGCATGTTCATGGTATGTATAAAAAAGCACCGTTCAGCCTTTAAATTGAGACTAGTGAAATAATCCATTTTATCTATTGGAGACTTCAAGAATGGATGACCACTTGGTTTCTCAACGTACTCAGAATAACTCAGATTTAAGGGATCATCAAAACAAGAAAAAAAACTCCAAACGTTCTTCCCATAAATCATTTGGTGCAAGCAGCTATTTTTGCAACAAGTGCATATAATATGGAAGTATTGCTTCTTTTTGAAATCTCATTGAGCCTCCACAATTGAATCAAACTATGTTTCAATTTTAGTTTTCCTTCAACAAAGACGTAGGATGACATAAAAGACAACTCTTTGTGATAGAGTTTTTGATCATGCATACAAGAAATAGTATCCAATATTCTGCTAATGAAGTCGATCCAAAAACCACTTAGACATCTCTTGTTTTTATACACACTGAATTTCGGATCACTACTTAGACTAGAATCTTCACTCCATTTATAAACTGTTTTTTCAAATTTATCATAACAAGGTCCAAACCAACCCTCTGACAATCTCATCCACATAAAGAATCAAAGTATAGGGAGCATGATTATAGTGTTGTTAGCTAAATTTTAACTAACAAAATTGTAGAATTTTTACAAGCCAAACGACCGTCAACAATTTAAAACACCATTGCAACAACACCTTTTTTTAAGGGGGAACATAATGTAAATATTAAAACCACTGTTCTAAAGATTCTTAAACGACTCATCCTACTTACGAAAATGTAAGTGAACAGTCTATGAAAACTCATTCTTAAACGACTCATCCTATCCTACTTACGGAAATGCAAGTGAATAGTCTCCAAAAATCCATTCTTAAATGACTTATTCATAATGACTTATCCACTAAAATGCAAGTGAACATTATCCAAAAACCCATGTCATTCGCTTCTGACAATCTCATTGATGAGAGTTTCAAATTACATATTTTTAATATTATTTTGGAGACTTTATGATATAATTTTGGCTTAATAAATATAATTTCACTTGTTGTTACATTTTATTCTCATCAACTGGATTTATGAATTTTATATATTAATTTAGTGAACTTATTAGGTGAATTTATCTTCTGTAGGAAGTTGGAAAGCCAAAAGATGAAGACATACATTTGTCCAAGTTCAAGCTAGGTATGAAGAGAATTGCTGGCGGATTTTATTGAAGAATTGATTGTGGGATTATTGTGATTATAAAGAGAAGTAAAGAGGGAAAAGAGAAGACAAAACCGTTGAAGTTAAAGAGCTTGTTTCATGTCATTCATAGCCATTTAACACCAACTTACCTCACCATTATTTCTTTTCCATTAACTCTCCACCATCAACACATGTTTAATCAAATTAATCCCTCACTTAAACCCTTCATTACCCACCACGAATGTATTAACGTCCCACTCACCTCATTGACTACTATAAATCATCCATCAACTTATTTGGCCAGGGCACCACTACGACAGATTTCTTTATCCATTTAGTTTATGTTTTCCTTTGTAAGTTGCTAGAACTCTAGCTAAGGCTAAAGGGAATGTTCTTGGATTAAGTTTGTGAATTGTTCTTTAATTCAATTTACTGTATGAATTGCTAAATTCTTTTATTTTTGGTTGTTCAATATTTTCATATCTTTTTATTTTGAGTGATGTTAAGTGCTATTATCTTTTCATGAGTTCAATTATATTTTTCTCATTGTTAAGAACTGACTCGACATGCTTTTAAATTAAAAGAGTAAATATTAAGCAATTCCATTTTCTGAACAATCATTAATAAAAGATTACATTGAAAAATTAAATTGGTTTTAATTTCTTTATCTTCCAGTTAAAGTTTCTCAATGATGATTTTAATAGAGTTATAATTTGGATTAAAAAGCATGAAACATATTTTGTTTAAAGAATTGAACCTTGATGCCTTAGCATTTCCATTATTGATATTTCATTTTTAAACTCAATTTCCACAACAATCAAATCAAATTACTTTTCCATTTTGCTTGTCACTTTTATTATGATACGTTTAATTATTTCTTTGTATGTAGAGCCTACATGCTCCTTACGGATACAATACTTGGACTTCCAAGATTATTACTACGTGTGACTACTTGCACTTGGGTAGACGCAACAAGTTTTTTTGCGTCGGGGAGCGGCGAAGCGAAAAGTAACACAAGGAAATTCATTGTTAAGGTTTGCGGTTTTAGTTTCCAAAGCTAATTCGGTAAGGCTTATCAAACTCAATTTTTCATTTCTGTTTTTATTTTTGGTGTTTTTTATTTGCTTTTGTCTTAGTTTTTTATATAAAAAAAAAGTTTTAAAAAATTAGTTTAGTTTTTATTTTATTTTATATTTGTTGCTTCTTTATTTTGTTTATGAGATATCGTGATCGGTTTGGTAGATTTGCAAAGAAATTTTAATTTGACCAAATTTCATCATAAATGGCTGAGAATAATAATAATGATAATATATTGGAAGGTCCCCAAAATGATGAAGATAATCATAGTGTTCATAATGATGAGAATCATAGTGTTCATAATGATGAGAATCCACTTGTTTGGACATTACATGATTATTTGCATCCTGATCGTATAAGTGTGCCATCTTGCATCATTTTTCTGTTAAATGGTCAAACTTTTGATTTTAAACCGGGCATGATACAATTTTTTCCTACTTTTCATGAAATGGAATCTGAAAATCCATATTCACATGTGCGTGAGTTTGAGGAAGTTTGTGAAACTTTTCCAACACAAAGGTGTTGGCTTGATACGGTTTTGCTAAAACTTTTTCCATTTTCATTAAAAGATAAAGTGAAAACTTGGCTTTATTCGCTAAGGCCAAGAACAATTGGAACATGGCTTGAAATGCAAACTGAATTTTTCAAGAAATTTTTCCCAATTCAAAAGACAAATTCTTTGAAACGACAAATAACCACATTTTCTCAAAAAGATACTGAGTATTTACCTCAAGCTTGGGAAAGATTTAAAGATTTGTTAATGTTATGTCCTTACCATGGTTTTGAAAGATGGAGGATGGTAAGTCATTTTTATGATGGCTTAACACTTAAAGATCGACAATTTATTGAGATGATGTGCAATGGAAATTTTATGTATAAAGATCCTGAAGATACTTTTGATTTTCTTGATGAAATTGCAGAGAAATCTCACATTTGGAGCACTCCCAACACATTTGAGCCTAATTCTCAAAAGACAAAATCTTCTATTAATCCTTCTAGCGGCGGTATTTATCACCTTAAGGAGGAAGATAGTCTCAAAGCTCAATTGGCAACAAAGGCTAGGGAAGTTGAAATTCTAAAATCAAAATTGCCTTAAAAAGTTAATTCAATTGCAAGTCAAGAAATTTTTGAGATTTGTGAAGTTTGCGGGGTCATGGGACATGTAACAGAAGAGTGTCCAACACTTCCAGCTTTTAGAGAAATGTCAGCCGTCAACTCCAGCTTCACCACCAAGTTGACGTCCGCCTTCAACTCCAGCTTCACACAAACTTCACTCCACTTCAACTCCAGCTTC